>NC_068379.1:26805147-27105147 GCF_023724105.1 Carassius gibelio
CCCGAGCTGGCCTGGGGCCCCAAGACAACGACTGGTTAAGAATAAAATGCAACGACACTGTGTGAGTGCCCCTTTGATCGTCAATGCAGTTACGTGTAATGACACTGTTATCGGGATCCCCCTCAAGGGGGCCCCTCTCAGTAGTCGCTGATAGCAGCCAGCCAACCACGTGATCTCACGTGATGGACTAATATCTGTAAATATTAAGCCGGGACAGTCTATTTAAATATGAATCCTGCATGTTCTGCGTGTCTCTGTCAATGAATGGAGCAGAAGCGAGACTTCCTTTATTAACACACACTGAAGCGCACGTGACGCTCGCGGTAATTTCAGCGTCTGCTGTCTCGCTAAATAAGACGAGAACACATGAACAACATCTCCAGAACTGCTCTGACAGTCACGTCATGACCGTTTGAGTAAAACCAAAGAGTATAGAAGCCCAAGAAATAAAAGTCCTGTTTTAGACAAGTATTTGCCAGAGATGTATTTCTATTGTTCAGCAGAATGTACATAGCCTACTACTAAAAAAATCAAACTTTTTTTTTTAAGGTTTAATCACACAAAATCATCAATCACTTGACTACTCGACTAGTCTGTGCAAGCCCTAATATATATATATATATATATATATATATATATATATATATATATATATATATATATATATATATATATATATTGTAACAATTTACAAATCTCCATATTCATCGGGAAGAAGGAGGCGGGAACCGGCGCACAATCAAAATCATTTTAATATCCAAAATAAACAAAACAGCGCGTCAGCCCCTCACGGCGACTGACGCGCACAAATAAAAAGCAAACACATAAAATAATGTCCCAGGCCTGGTCCTCTCTCGTCCTTCACGGTCGTCACTCCAGTTTTATATCCTTCCATCTCCTACGTGGGACTCAAGACCGGCGGTGGGGCGCAGGTGTAGCTCATCTCCAATCACTACACCTGGCCTCACTCCTCGTTCCCACGCCTCTCGGCCCCGCCCCACTTGCCACATACCCCCATCGCCCCTCGCAAGCCGGGGGGTACCCTCGAGACTGCGCTCTACTCCCCCCCCCCCCTTCCCCTCCGGGGGGGGACCGCTCACGGGGACCTGCAGGAACCTGGGGGTAGGACAGACGAGGCGAGAGAAAAGGAGATGGAAGGAGGAGCGACAAGGACGAGAGAGGGGAGAGAGAAAAAAAAAAAAAATCCGGTTCCCAGACGCACTGCTGCTCGGCCCTCCACCAGCTGGGTGATCTCCTCCGCGGTGCCTGGCGGTGGCACTGGACGGCCCTCGGCGGACGGCGCGACACTCCTCCGCCGCCCGATGGACGGCGACGGCTCCTCCGGTTTTGGGCAGCCGGCAGGAGTCCCCCCTTCCCTGCCCCTCCGGATTCCTTCGCGGAGGCAGCAGGCTCCGGCCCCCTGGCGAACGGCGCCGACTCCTCCGCTCCCTCACGGACGGCAGCCGCCCCTCCATATCGTGGGCGGCCAGCAGCAAGCTCGCCCGTCCCCGGCAACTCGCTCCAGCCCACCGCCTCGAGCGTCCCTGGCGGCACATACCTCGCCTGCTCGAGGGCACCGCGGATTCACCACAGTGGTGAGGGATCTTCAGCAGCGCGTCCCTCCTTCTCCCGGGTTTCGGCACCACTGTAACAATTTACAAATCTCCATATTCATCGGGAAGAAGGAGGCGGGAACCGGCGCACAATCAAAATCATTTTAATATCCAAAATAAACAAAACAGCGCGTCAGCCCCTCACGGCGACTGACGCGCACAAATAAAAAGCAAACACATAAAATAATGTCCCAGGCCTGGTCCTCTCTCGTCCTTCACGGTCGTCACTCCAGTTTTATATCCTTCCATCTCCTACGTGGGACTCAAGACCGGCGGTGGGGCGCAGGTGTAGCTCATCTCCAATCACTACACCTGGCCTCACTCCTCGTTCCCACGCCTCTTGGCCCCGCCCCACTCGCCACATATATATATATATATATATATATATATATATATATATATATATATATAAAATATTGATCCTAGTGCTGCGTTTGACACCATAGATCATGACAAACTCATAGATAGATTACAAAACTATACAGGTATTCAAGGACAGGCTTTAAGATGGTTTAGATTCAACCTGTCCGATCGCTACAACTTTGTTTATTTAAATGGGGAGTCATCTCATTCATCACCAGTAAAATATTGAGTGCCACAAGGATCTGTCCTAGGTTCTCAGCTATTTTTAATATACATGTTGCCCCTTGGTAATAGTATTAGAAAATACGGCATTAGTTTCCACTGTTACGCTGATGATACTCAACTATATCTCAACGAGATCAGATGAAACTTCTAAATTATCTAAGATAATTAAAACCTTAAAAGATTGGATGACCAATAATTTTCTCCTATTAAATCAGAAAAAGTTAATCAGAGTTATAAGAGTCAAATCTGAGATATTACTTATTGAACCAAAAAACAGTACACATAATCTCTTGGATTACAATTTGCAATTTGCAAAGCCCTTAATGATTTAGCTTCTGCCTAACTAGCCTTCATGCTACAATCCATATGCTGGACTTTTGGTAGAACCTAGGATAGCAAAGCGCACTAAAGAAGGTCGAGTTTTTTCGCATTTGGCTCCCAAACTCTGGAATAGCCTTTCTGATAATGTCTGGGATTCAGAGACACTCTCTCTGTTTAAATCTAGACTAAAAACACATCTCTTTCACCTAGCATTCAAATAATAAATCTCATAATTTTGGACTACAGTTCTGTATCTGAAACTAATTCATTTGAATTGGTTGGAACAGCAGCTATGCTAATTATGTCTCTATTTGTTTCTCTGTTTTGCCACGGGATTTAAATCCCATAGATATGGGGCAAGCTCCAGTCTCGTTCCAGAACACCTGAGAAGAGATGATGCCAACCCCTCAGAAGACCTCAGATGATGCTAACCCTGAAACAACATACAGAACTAACAAATTTAGCTGTAAGTGTGATTGCATCATATAATAATTGCTGCTGATAGCTTTCATAGTCTCTTTGACTAAGCCTTTAATTGATTTTTCCAAAAAAATCTGCCATATGTACATGAACTGACAGTCACCACTGATAAGCTACTACTAAATATAGTGGAAACTTAATTTTCTGCAAAGTTGCTTTGCAATGATTTGTATCGTAAAAAGCCTACTGTGAAATTACCATATCAAACATGACGTGCTAACATGGATGCAGCTGAAGTTTCCCAACGGAAACCTCAACAAGATGCATGCCTGTTTCACACATACTCCGTCTGCAGTGCATTGTGACTTTCATCACAGTACAGTAACAATCTTTCATAGTCATAGACATTAGTTTAAACTTAATGAATAAAAACAACATATTGTTCATGCATTTGACTTCTAGGATTGTATAATAAGCTGTTCAAGCAAGCGACAAAACATTATATATGTGTATATATATATATATATATGCATGACATGGAGGTGATCAGTGTGTGGCACTGCTGAGGTGGTCTGGAAGCCCAGGTTTCTTTGACAGTGGCCTTCAGCTCATCTGCATTGTTTGCTCTCTTGTTTCTCATCTTCCTCTTGACAATAGCCCAAAGATTCTCTCTGGGGTTCAAGTCTGGTGAGTTTGCTGGCCAGTCAAGTACAACAACACAATGGTCATTTAACCAACTTTTGGTGCTTTTGGCAGTGTGGGTAGGTGCCAAATATTGCTTGAAAATGAAATCAGCATCTTCAAAAAGCTGGTCAGCAGAAGGAAGCATGAAGTGCTCCAAGATTTCTTGGTAAACAGGTGCAATGACTTTGGTTTTCAAAAAACACAATGGACCAACACCAGCAGATGACATTGCACCCCAAATCATCACAGACTGTGGAAACTTAAAACTGGACTTCAAGCAACTTGGGCTATGAGCTTCTCCACTCTTTGGACTTTGGTCCACTGGGCAACAGTCCTGTTCATATTTTCCTTAGCCCTTTCCTTAGCCCAGGTAAGATGCCTCTGAAGTTGTCTGTGGTTCAGGAGTGGCTTAACAAGAGGAATACGAAAACTGTAGCCAAATTCTAGTTATCATCATCTACAGTGCATAATATCCAAAGATTCAGAGAATCTGGAACAATCTCTGTGCGTAAGGGTCAAGGCCAGAAAACCATACTGGATGCCCATGATCTTCAGCCCTTAGACGACACTGCATCACATACAGGAATGATACTGTAATGGAAATCACAACATGGGCTCAGGAATATTTCCAGAAAACATTGTCGGTGAACACAATCCAAACTCTATAGGTCAAAAAAGAAGCCATATCTAAACATGATACAGAAGCTCAGGCGATTTCTCTGGGCCAAGGCTCATTTAAAATGTTGCAAAGTGGAAAACTGTTCTGTGGTCAGACAAATAAAAATTTGAAGTTCTTTTTGGAAAACTGGAACACCATGTCATCCGGACTAAAGAGGACAAGGCCAACCCAAGTTGTTATCAGCGCTCAGTTCAGAAGCCTGAATCTCTGATGGTATGGGGTTGCATGAGTGTGTGTGGCATGGGCAACTTACACATCTGGAAAGGCATCATCAATGCTGAAAGGTATATCCAAGTTCTAGAACAACATATGCTCCCATCCAGACGTCGTCTCTTTTAGGGAAGACCTTGCATTTTCCAACATGACAATACCAGACCACATACATCATAAATTATAACATCATGGCTGCGTAGAAGAAGGATCCGGGTACTGAAAAGGCCAGCCTGCAGTCCAGATCTTTCTCCCATAGAAAACATTTGGCTCATCATAAAGAGGAAGATGCGACAAAGAAGACCTAAGACAGTTGAGCAATTAGAAGCCTGTATTAGACAAGACTGGGACTACATTCCTATTCCCAAACTTGAGCAACTTGTCTCCTCAGTCCCCAGACGTTTATAAAAAGAAGAGGAGATGTCACACAGTGGTAAACATGGCCTTGTCCCAACTTTTTTGAGATGTGTTGATGACGTAATTTAAAATCAACTTATTTTCTCAGTTTAAACATTTAAAGTAATCTATGTTGTATTCTGAATAAAATATTGAAATTTGACTTAACTTCCACATCATTGCATTCTGTTTTTATTCACAATTTGTACAGTGTCCCAACTTTTTTGGAATCGGGTTTGTAGATGTTATACTTTTTACCTCAATGTTTTTAAATACTTTATTCCTCATATCAGAGTTTTAGGGCTGGTTGGTTTGGATCATGGTTTTAAACTCTAGATTGAAGGATTTTTAAACATGCAGAAACAGACAAAATAAATATTTGCAGAAAGAGCAGCTAGCAGGGAAAAATCTATGTAAGAAATCTTGCATTACAATAAAATAAATAAATACAAATAATAAAAATGCATAAATAAAAAGAATATTAATAAACTCAATTTGCACTCACTAATTTCAGAATTGGCAGGCGGCATGAGTTTCAGTCTCTCCAAAGAGTCGCTGTTCTCCTCGTCTAGAACATAATCGAAGTTCAAGATGAACATCATCACAACTCCTTCCTGGTTCTTCACTGGGATGATGTGAGTTTTGCACTGGAAGTCTGAACCTACAAGAGGAACATATTTAGTTTTTACAAACACAAACACTAATTTGATTTTGTTAATTTGGTTGAGTTTCCACTCCTCGTTACACATCTAACTTGATAATGAAGATAAATGTCACAGTCGATCATACTGAGAGCTGCGAAGGAAACAGAAGACAACTAGATATTTTAAACTTACAAATCAAGAGGATGAGGGATAAATTTAAGCTGTTATTCCCTGAAAATATTCCCTTGTATGATACACCACTGCCACGGTTCAGTTCATATCACCATTTTGGAGCCACCTTTTCAGTTTTGCATTGAAGGTCATCTCTCAGAGAGTGTGTGAGTACTTTATGGGTTAAATTGGCATGACTTAAAATGATGTGCAAGTTACATTAACTGTATGAAACTCGTGCTAGTTTAGTATTATTGAAAAACCAACTGTAGCACTGACATCCAGTGAGACAGCACCAGTGAAAAGAGAGAGAGACAGCGGCCGTGTCCTGAGCTGGAGGCTGTGATCATGGATAAATGCAGTGGAGGTCAGAGGTCACAGCCTGTGCTTCTCTCTGTAGGCTTAGCCCTGTTTAGCTGCCCTTATTCTGCAGCTCCTGTGACAGGCACTACAGCACAATGAATCTGTCCACATGGACGCCAATGTTCTCCTCTTATCTTTTTTCCTTTTTTAGTCCAATCCTTATCTCTCGCTCATTGAGTTCACTCCCAAAGCCCCTTTAGCAATGAAAGGACACAAAAATGCTCAGGCTCCTCATATCTGCTGCACTGATGGATTATTAAAATGTTTGGGTGTTTGTATGAAAGATCGTGACTGACATGATATACAGATAGTATCGGTCCTGGATGCTGATGGAGACATTGACATGATGATGCCTTAAAAACTGTTTATGGCACTGTTTATGGCATGAACACAATGGGTAAAAATATCAGTCTGCGTGTTTACAAAAAATATTGCAAAAGGTGAAACATTTTTTTTTTTATGAACCGATCATTACATAACCAGAGTCATTTTAAATTTCTTTTCAATGTTTTTGACAGAAGTGTTTTTGCTTTGGCTCTGCAAGGCTGCATTCATTTGATTAGAAATACAGTAAGAACAGTAATATTGGAAAATATGATTGCAATTTAAAATAGCTGTTTTCTATTTGAATAGCTTGTAAAATGTCATTTATTCCCGTGATCAAAGTTGAATTTTCATCATCATGACTCTTCAGTGTCACATGATCATTCAAAAATCATTCTAATAGTGATTTGCTGCTTAAGACACATTTTGGATTATTTGCTGCTTCGTATGTTTTTGTGCAAACTGTGTTTTGTTTCAGGGCTCTTTTATGAATGAAAAATAGTTTAAAAGAACAGAATTTATTTGAAATAGAAATATTTAGTAACATTATAAAAGACTTTACACTCTGTTTTGAATGTTAATGTATTCTTTCTAATCGTGCAGACCCTCCTCGTGCTCACAGTCAGAGCCAGAAGGAGTCAAACAATGAGCTGAAGCTCATACCGGACACAAGCAGGGGATCGTCTGGGGATCGTCTTAAACATGCTGCACTAAGCATTTCCCGCATCCTGAGCAGTACATCAACGTCTCCAGCACCAGCAGGTATCATTAATACTTCTAAAACAACACCGGCAAGAAAAATGGATCAAATGAGGTGTGGAATATTCTGCGGCAACTCTGCTCAAACGTAATTGAATCTGCATGTTCAGTATAAACCTGATGAGGATGTAGAGGGGAAATAGCTCGGAAAATCCTCTGGACATGAAGAACATCACGTCCTGTCAATGAGAAGATACGATCACAAAATGATTTCAGCCATGTGCTCATATATCAAACTGAAAATAGATAGCCTGAATGTAAAACTGAATGTGCAGCTTATTGAAGTGAAGCATTCGGCCTGTTTTACACGGCACACAATTTTAGAAAGTGGTGTTTATGTGTGGTTTAGGTAATGGACAGATGGGCAAATTTGGTAGCAAATTCAACCAATGAATTTCCATGCTTTTTCCTTTTCTTTTTTTCCATTCAATTGTGATAACTGGATACGAAATTGTGCACGTACAGTGGTTTCTAGATAATGAAAAGTTACAAAATGACACATTCTAGAAAATAATAAATATATTGGGATTTCACTTGGTGACACAAATGCTGCTGAAATTATAAAAATGGTCTAATTCTATCTGATCTGACTTCAAAAAATATTTTTTTTGTTGGTGCTCCCTACTGTTTTGAAGTTGGTTCTGTCATATAATTGACTTTAATAAAACCAGTTAATTTATATGTTAGCAAATGAAGCACATTTTGTGGGTGACGAAAAAAAAAAAAAAAAAAAATTATACAGCACAAAACCTTAATCATATATATATATATATATATATATATATATATACAAATCTAGAAAATGAACATTAGACTATAAATATTAAGATTTTTAAAATGTTTGTATTAAATGTACATTTAAATAAAATAAATAACATTAAAATATATTTTTTTTGCTTTTGCACATAGTGTTTCTGGTATAGCACTGTATTTGTTAGATAAATTAAGTAATTTTTTCATTCTTTTCCACACAACACACACACTTTCTCTGTAAATATGCCAGATTGCATTCTTTGCCAGGACCGTAATTCATCACACTGATTTCCCCCCTCAGTATTGAGCTCTTATGAAGAATGTGTGTTCCCAAAGACATCTGTCTCGACCAAACCCTTTCGCTTGCTTTTTCAGCGAGCACACCTGATGTGCCATTTGCACACGGATCAAGAGATTCTCACTGTGTAACAGGCAAATGCAGTGTCTGTTCAGGCTCGCAGACACATGTTCAAACATCTCTCGCTCCTCTGTCTGGAGGAAACCATCGCTAGTCTTCATTAGCAGCATGCTTGCTGTCCAACTAAATATAACTGTTAGCAGCACCGTTCAGGACAGACATCCATACTCATGTTTGATTTTTTCAGTCTTTCTACGAAATTCATTTCATTTTATGAAAACTTTAGGACATGGCTTGCATATGTGGCTAGTATGAGTGTCAAAAATAGAGATGCATCTTATAAGGTGCTTTAAATATAAAAATGTAAAAAGTGCTGTATTAGACAAAAACAGTATATTAATCTGCAAAATATTTATTTTCATTTTTAATTTAATAACTTTATTTTATTTCTTTATAAAATTAACATTTAAATAAAAAAAAATATATATATATTTTTATAAATATATATTTTTTTCAGTTTCTATAATGCATTTTCCTCTTTTTAAACTGCAAAAAGCTCTGTTATTAAAATGTTTTTTTTTTTCAACACCTAAAATATATTCTTCATGTGCAAACATCTAGATGAAAATAATTTATTTAAGTCAATGAGGTAATGCAATATGTTTGATTTTATGCAAACATTAGGTCATTTTTAAAAGTGCACTAATACTATATTAAAATCATTTAATACCTGACATTGACACCTCTGTTCAAGAGATCGTGTCACATCCAGACAGATCCTTTCTAATTTAAATGCTAATTTACAAATGAGGTCTTGACAAATGAATTATTTACAGTGTTAAAATCATGACATTTGTGTTTCACAACATTTCCACTCGCTAATGACACTATGATGCCTCTTTCTCAAATTAATTATGGAAAAGATCAAGTATCTGCTTTCCAGTCCGTCTGTTTGACAGTTCTTGGCACCACTGCAGGTCAGTCAGGTCTTGTATCGCTGCTTTACAACTAGTAATACAACTTTAACACACTAACTAAAGAAACAGAGTTATCCCTGTTGTGCAGAAACATTTGAAGCATTTTCATATAATTAATTTTACACCAGACTTTCACAAATATGATCTAGTCAAGTTGTGTGTTATTTTAATATTTATTGATTGATTTTAGTATCTGTTCTTATCATTTTAATTTTAAGGTTTAGCTTTTTGTTCTTTTTTATTTTATTTATTAGATTTTTATTATGTCTCTATAGTTTTTATACATTTTACATCAGTTTTTTTTTACTACATCAACTGAATAAAAACAAGAAATGTGGCCTTCAGCAACTAACAAAAAATAAATAAATAAATAAATAAATATCCAGACTGTGTTTTCACACGATTCATCAGCAACAGTTAAAGATAATGATACGCTAAACGTTACTGAACCAGGTCTCTCGTATGTTTAGTGCCATTAAGTTGATGATGCTTCACACAGTAAAGTGGTGTAATTGGTCTGTGGTATCTCACGGCCTGACGGAGACACAGATAAAGACACCGCAGACGCTGTTTCACTGATAAAAGACACGGAACAGAGATGTGATACACAAAGATCTGGTGTCTTGATGCAGGTAAAGTTGAGGGAGAGAGGTCAAGAGGAATAGTCTGAGATACTGACAAGTCTTTTTTTTACATTTATGCATTTAGCAGACCCTTTTATCCAAAGGGACTTACAGTGCATTCATTTTTTTACATAACGTGTTCCATGGGAATCGAACCCACAACCTTTTGCATTGATTTTTTTTATTGATTTTGCATGATTTTTTTATGATTCTAACGGCTATCATATAATGTTTAATTTATTTTTGGGTTGCACTGTGTGCAGCGGGACTTGGTACCTGCCGTGGGTACTTACAGTGCATTCATTTTTTTAAGTAAGGTGTTCCATGGGAATCGAACCCACAACCTTTTGCACTGCTAACGCAATGCTCTTTTCTATGCAAAAAAGAGCCGACAATCTTATTTATATAAATATATATATATATATATATATATATATATATATATATATATATATATATATATATATAAAACCCTGATTTCAGCAGCACTAGTGTCATAAAATGGAATAAAAAAAAAAAGCCTGTTTGCAGCGTTTCCGCTTGTTGCACAGAAATTGCACTCTTCACCTTCAAATACGTGATTTTTTATGATTCTAACGGCTATCATATAATGTTTAATTTATTTTTGGGTTGCACTGTGTGCAGCGGGACTTGGTACCTGCCATGTCTGGATGGAATGGCTGTGTGTCTGCGCGAGTTTAATGAAGATGTCTTACGTCCTGTACCATGCTGAAAGGCACCTCTATTCTAAAGAATCTGGCTTACGTATAATGACCAAAAGTCTTTTTATTTTTAAGGAGATTTGGCTGTCACCAGTGGTCACTGATGATGCATTGTGGGAATGTCCAGTAACGCAAACATCAGGTATCCCAATTCAAGATAACATTGTTTTGTCTGTGCGCTCTGGCTTACAGCATTGCACTGAACAGCCTTGAGATTTTATTCTCTTGAGCGCATGGGATGGAAACACTGCATTATTCAGAAAAGCTTTATGCAATAAATCCAATGTTTGCACCTGGGTTAAATTCAAAACTTAGGATGAAAAAATAGCTAGTGTTGATGTTGCAAAGTTTCATTTCCCAGCTCAATTCTCTTCTAACTTTGTTCTCATCTGATCGTGTCAGTGCAGTTAAATCAATATCATTACTGAATATGAACTATCTTTTAAACCCCAACATAGCAAGCCAAAGGTGACAGTGGCAAGGAACCAAAACTCCTGACAAACTGTCTTTGATACCTTATGGATTTACTGTTTTTCCAGCTCACTGTACTCTTCATCTCCTCCTGGGCTTCAGCACTGAACAGCACAGAACAAGATGAGTATAGCACTTACGTTTTCTTCAGAAAATGTAAAACGCTGGTTGTGATTAGTCGTTGATGGATATGTGCTTTTCAAAAGGTCAACTGCCATTAGAAAAGAGCAGGATGGGATAGGAAAAATGAGACATGAAAGATTGGCTTTATGTCAGTCACTCATGGCCATCTTGGAATAGTCCTTGAGCAGCTGTTTTCATCTATACACGCATGCAAATACAGCTCCTGTTTATCTATAAAACTGTTTACGTTTGTTTCAGTTAATCAGATATTCAATAATAATATAACAAATTCTTCTTCTTTAAACAAATCATAATAATAATGCATTTTCCTTTTGACAGGATGGTGCAGCTAATGCCGTGAGAAGGATAATTTTGTTATGCGCTTTTGTAATTTTTTAAGTATTTCTATTTAGCTTTATTTTTATTTGAGTTAATAATTGAGTAGCCTATTTATTTATAATAATAATAGTACTTATTTATTTATAATACTTGCTTATAGTAGTTATATTAAAATATAGTACTTATTTTAAACTTTTTTATTTAAAAAATATTTGAACATTTCAATTTTTTACGTTTTGTACATTTTATATGTTTTAATTATTCATATTGGAATTTATTATCAGCTTTTATTAGCTTTAGTTTTCGTTAATAACACTGATGTACATAAGACTACTGAAATCAAATGAACACTTACTGTACACAATTATTACTCAAGCTGAACTAAAATTGACAAGAAATACTGAGAACAAAATGTATTTTATCCATTAACAAGAGTGTCAGAAGATTTTTGGGACAGAATGAACACTTCTAATCAACAAAAACCAACCAGCCAATGGCTGTATAATCTCAGATTGGCCATATATTGTCTGATACAATAATCTGTCACTAATTAAAATGACAATCTGTCACCAAACTTCCTCTCAGCTTCCCAAACAGCTTCACCAATGTCAACATAAGAAGATTAGCTACCAGTTTCTCCCAGTTTACGGCATTGGGACCAGCATGTGTTTATCTATCAATTCCTTTCACTTTTAAATTGTCAGTGCTCTTTGAGCTGCATGTTCTTGAGGAAAGCTAACGCTAATCGCTCTCGCTGTGATACTGAGAGCAAAGCAACGAACAAAGTGAAGCTAATGACAGTATATTAAAGACTCGGCATCTGCTGCACTTGCCTGCACATAAATGGCTCTTGATATAAATGCAGTTCCCCTTTCAAGATGATGGAAATTTCATTAGATTCCTATTTCCACCATCAATAATTAAAACAATAGCAGTCATCAAAATACAAGTATGCATTTCACTGACGACCTTGTGAATGAAGACTTACACCCAGAGCAAAATGTACTGTTTGAAAATGTACAAGTCACACACACACACACACATTTCATTGGCCATTAAGTTTGTAAGTAATTGTAAGCTATTTTTATATCAGTCTTTTCATTGGCACTTGAGATCTTGCCTATACCTAAAAGTATAATACAGAACGTATTTTTTTTCACTCCCTGATTGCTTTTCCAAAAAAAAAAAATAATAATAATAAAAAAAAAAAATTGCAAAAAGGATTTGGCAGGATTTGGCATTTGCAAAAACACTTAAACATACGTTATTAACATATTGACAGCATCTAAAACGCATGCAGTTTTCATATAAGAAAGTTCAGAAATTCTAAATTGTACCCGTGCAAATATTTTTATATTGCATATTATTTTTAATTATGCATATTTTATTATATGAATATAATAATTGTTTAGCATTTATGAGGTCCAGCTGTAAGGATAAATCGACACAAAGGGAAAATTTTCATTGCATTTTTTGGAAATAATTGGAATTAAATATGGAAAACAATACATACATATTTATATAACTTAAATTAGCATATATACTGATTCAGTTATAACAAGTATGGCAGAGAATTATGTTGTGCATTTTTGCAGTAATTATAGTACTTTTGCATTTTACATGCTGTTGATACATCCATAATGTACTTTACAAATGTGCATAATTTTACATAATAATTTGTTACCATTTGTACGTAACATTTATGAGATCAAGCTGTGATGCATATGGTAGCTAAGGCCCTGTCGATATTGATTTATGATATATGCATCATACAGTATGAGTACTGGCGCTTTGAGAAAACATGCATTATTTCAGTGTTTAATAACAGATATTAATAACGGCATATAACAGAACTTTTGTCACTTTCAGGACAGATGTGACTGGCAAGTCCTGACATGATGATCTTCAATAGAAAGCTGTGCTTCATTATCAAGTAGGGTGTCATAAAACCTGCCAAATCCTCATCATTTAAGCATTATTTTACTGGCTTATTCAGTGTGAATGCATTACAACGTGACAAGGAAATTTACTAGAGCAGCAACATAAAAAAATTGGAGCATGTAAAATAAAACATTTCAGTAATCTTCACTTTTTTTCTTTATAATTTCATCTCGGACTCAAGCAGTTGAGCTCGTCCATCACAAGGGAGAACAGATTTGGTTTCATTCACTGGGCAGCTTTTGAAGGCTAAAAATAGGTCCGTAATGGTCATACCTTCAGGAAAGACTGTGTTAAATCATTACTGAGCGGAGGGATAGGTTTCACTCTATAACTCCCACAAACGAGAGGCTTTTCATTCACGAGACAAGCCATCAAAGTCTGATGACCCCAGGTGAAGGGTTGCAGCATTGTCTCTCACTGGTGTGTTTTTGGGCATAATGCAATTTAGAGGCAACAGCTCAATCATACAGCGGCGTCCCTCCATTAATGTTGAGCAAAACGAACAAGACAGTCTGGAGTCCAGGCAATCGAATTCTGAATGAACATGTGAGAGGGAATCAGATAACAGCGTATGTTTGGGTAATCTCCCACAGATGCCTGTTTTAATCTAGTGTCGCTGAACATTACTCAGGAGAAAACACATGACCAGCTTAGAGACAAAAAACTAAAAAAAAAAATAATCATTTTGTAGAAAACCAGTGACTTGCCTGCAGGACTTTCAAAGATTGTCAGCTTTATTTTAAAAATGACAGAACTATATGTGCTATATCTAAAATGTACTGAATTACTATTGAGGTAATATTTCCGAAATTGTAACATTGTTTCCTATCCATGCAATCATAAATGAAACTGTTAATCTGTGTTGCATTATTCTGCATTATAGACAATTATGACAGAGGGTGCAATATCATTTATGTGCAATGGTGGCCCACTAAACCTATTTCTATTGAGGATCATTTCCAACACGGAGTAATATTATATTTGTATTATTTTCCTCGTATTTGAGTTTAAACTGTCTAAACTGTGAGATGTAAACTTAGAATTCAAAGGAAAAAATCAAAGCTGTAAAATGTTAACTCAGACTGTAAATTGTAATTGCTAAATGTAAATGTAAATTCTAAATAAAAAATAAATCATAATTAGTGAGAAACTCAGAATTCTATGAAAAATAAGTCAGAATTGCGACATTATTATTCAAAATAAAAAAAGTTGAAATTAAAATGTATATATAAAAATAAAAATATACAATTAAAAATAATTTAGAGGAGAAAAGTTCAAATTGTAAGAATGTAAACGCTTAAAAACAAAAGTAACACTTGCACACTATAAACTCAGAATTGAAAAATAATCAGAATCGAGATATAAACTCTTTATACTTAATTTATTTTATTTAAACTTTACTTCTTATGTATTTCAAAGCAGTTTCTTATGTTCATCAAGACAGATCAAAATACAGTAAATACCAATGATATTGTGAAAAATTATTATTTAAAATTAATGTTTTCTAGCAATTAATTATTAATTAATTTTCATCATAACTCCAGTCTCCAGTGTCACGTGATCTTTCAGAAATCATTTGCTTCTCAAGAAACATTTCTGATTATTATCAATGTCAAAAATATTTGTAGCGCTTCATATTTTTGTGCAAACATTACTGATGAACAGAGATTTCAAAAGAACAGCATTAATTTGATTTTATTGTATTTATTTTTTATTTTTTGGTAAAATCATAAATGACCATGAGAAAAGCATAGAAAGTTCCTCTTTCCTCTGGTTTGTGTCTAATGCGCTGTGACAGCAGTGGTGTCGCGGGGCTGTTTCGCTGTAGTTAATGCACAACTGGTTTGGGAATCCACCAATCAGGGACAAACAATGGAGGAGGGGTACTAGAAAAGCTACTAACTCCTTGGTTCTTTCTCTCTTTTTTTTTTTTTTTGCGGTCTGATAGCTTTTTTGCTCTGGTGTTACTGGGGCTGCTGTGAGCCAGATGACATAGCCTACTTTCATTTCTAATCAGCTCTGCTTGAAGTTGTCCTCCAGACTGATGAGCCTCACGCCCACTCCATGAGCAGAAATGATTGGCTATTACATTGGAGCAGGTTTTCGCTCAACCACCAGTGATGATTTTCCCCACTCTCATGTTCTGAAATGGTCGAGAGGCATTTGTCATATTTTGTTCCTCATCTGTGTCTTACAGCAGCATGATCCATTGGGTTATATCATGAGAAATCAGCCTTAGGTCTGAAAGAGAGCTCTGGATGTCTATGGCTGTGGTGAAACATGAAAAAAGCAGTATATGGAGGTATAAAGGAACCAAAACTTATCTGAATCCATTCTCTGGGAACTTACGCAGTGTTATTTTAGTATAACTATTTAAGATTTTATTAGTAGTTTAAATAGTTTTTATATTTGATATTGTTAATATTTTAATATTTTATATATTTATATTTTGAGTGTTTTTGTCATTTATATCATTATTTTAATTTTTGTTATTTTAGTAAGTCAGTCTAAAAAAGAGAAATGTTTCCTTGGCATCTATCTGAAATAAGTTTTTAAAGTTTTTCAAAAATTATATTATTACATATCAATAAAATAATAATAAAATGTTATTATTAAAATGTGAATATTACATATTATCAATAAAGTATTTAATATTCAAAGTTAATATTTTCTGTTAATGTCAATTTCAAGCAACATTTTTGTTTGTTAATTTGTTTTAATTATATTATATCTAATTATATGTAACTTTAATTTATTTTGTTATATTTATTTACAGAATTTTTTTTTTGAAAAATATCCGTTTCACTCAGAAATTGATTTGATGGTACATTTAAAAAATTATTACAAAGAAACAGCAAGAGACACGTTGATTTAAACAACATTCTCAAGTAGAAAAGCTAAATTAGTATTTCCTAGTAAAACATACTCCCATTATTTTTGTTTTATGTACATGTTGTGTTTTTTTTTTTCATGTTTTATTTTTTACAGTGTACCAATTAGTTCCTAAACGAGGGAATAAATTAGTCAAATTTGGCCCTAAATGAGGGAACAAGGGAATTAATTAATAGTTCATGGAAAGATTTCCCAATTTGTGGTCACGGTATATTTTTTCCCCCCTCGCTTTACATGTGTGCAACTCCATAACTATTAAACGTAGTTGTATTTTTTAAAACTGTTTTTCTCACACAACCTCTGTGATAATTCCAGAGCAAATTACCTACTGTTTTTCAGCAAACTCAGTGATCCTCTCAGAAAACTAATCCCGTCCGAATGCAAATGTCTGTGATTGACGGTGATCTTTTATTTCACAACGCGTTTCCTTGTGTTTTGGCCAACGTGAATTACCGTAGATGCTCTTATCGTGCGCATGTTTGATATATTTGCAAAGAAATGATAATAATAAAAAATGTAAATAATAAAATCAAGAGCCAGATCACGTAAACTGTTAATACTGACAATTGTAATATCAGCATCAGGTAAGATTATTCACGTTCATTTATGCAATCAGTTACATAATGTTTTATTTACAGATGTACCTTTATGAAAATTAAACATGGGTTTAGCCTACTACACAAAAAAAGAAAGAAAAAACCATTTAGTATTTAGTATTTATTGTGTAATAATACTAATGGTAATCAATCCGAATGACTATATGCAATGCACACATACAGAGCGCGTGATCTCTGTGATGCCCAGATGCACAAAACAGACCCTCGACCTCTGTAATAAACACAGAGATGTTAGTCCCGTCCGAATTGGTACTAGAAAATCGCAGACGTCAGATGATAAGAATCAAAACTCAAACGTGGTTTAGAAAACTAGTCCTGTCCGAATACAGCTTATTAGAAGGCATTTTGACACAAAACCGCTGTCTGGTAAATCAGTGACTAACTGGTCGCTGGTCGTCTTCACTTCATTCAATGATAATGCAATCCAAATCGATGTTCATGAATTCAGTCACCACTCTGAAAGCTTTTGTTCAAAAATAAGGATTTCACAATGGAATCACCATGATCTCTGTTTCAGCCAGATTCGATCTCGCTGCGTTACAGTGGAGAACAGAAGGAGCGCTAGGCGATGCTGGCAGCGGCAGAGGAGCAGATGGTTTAGTTTGCCTCTGGATGGCTTTCAAAAAGGCTTGCCTTAGCTGAGGAGATCTGTTTCATTAGAAGTGGTCCTGATGTGTTGGACAGACATACTGTATGCCCTTTATAATGCACTGGCCATCTGCTGGTGCCGGTCAGATCTGCTTATGAGACGTGCGCCATGAATCTTAAACACAAGGGTTCAGAGAAAAATCATGCGTGAGATATCTCAATTGTTTCTTCTTGGAAGCTGTGCATGGAGAGCGTTTGCCAAGATAGAAGAAACCTGAACTTTTTTTCATCAAGTCATCATTCATTTTTAGATCTATACCTTCACTGTATATCCAAACTTGTGTCTATTTTACGTCACAGGAATTTCTATGGACTTTTTTTTTTGGTGCCTTCCAATCTTTTTCTGTCATTATTTTTTGGTGAACTATGCCTATAAATGTATTTTGTTCCCAATTCCCATTATAACAATGCAAGGGGAAATTATTCTAATTATATATATATTTTATTTAAACTGTGAAGTAATTGTATATCGTGTAGTATTTGTTTTTGAGCTACTTTAATGCTTTAAAAAAAATCATTGTATAATAAAAACAATGTTACAATGGAAAAAAATAAGTTTCTTTATGCAACAAATAATATAAAAATCATATTAAATTATTTCTTTTGAATTCGATTCTGGCAGATTGGCAATTATGAGTGAATATCAGCTTAAATTTCTGTCCTATTCCTTATATAAATTATCATATTACTCCATAAGACATGGACAAGGTTAAAAAAATTTGTTATAAATCTATTATATCATATGGCAGTTTTTTTATTATTATTTATTTATTTATTTATTTTTTTAGATTGGCAAATCATCTACTTTGGTTGTATGGAAATGAGCTTTTCAACCCAACATGTTATGCTTTGTGAAAAAAATTTATAGTAGAGGTTGAAATTACATAAGTGCAGATAAATGATAAAAATATTGACATTTTTTAATAAACTTGTCTTTTAATGCTTTGAAAACCACTGCCATTTAAGTACCATTAATATACTACAGTATTTTATTACTGTTTTGAATTACTTTTTAATTGTTGTTTTTGATATTTAATTTTTTTTATTGTCTATATAGATCGATATATATATTTTTTATAGTTTTAGTTTTTATTTTAGTAAATGATAATAACCCTTTAGCAAATATCTACATTTGTACACAACAAAAATAAGCTACTTTCCTATGATATCAACTACTTTATCCATAACAGTCGCTGTTTTAAAGAACATTCTGATGACCACTGACCTCAAACTAAAGGTGATATGTTTTGAAAGGTCTTTATTTTGATTGGCCAACCGCTCTCACTCTCTCTCTGCCAGACACGCATGCATCTGACCAGCCAAACACATGCCACTGTTTCATAACAGATGCAAGGGTAACCAAAGAGGTGGCAGTCCTTTAATAATGTATGCTCCCCTTTCAAAAGAAGTCATGCTGCACCTGCTGTTGCACTGTACCTCCAGAGCCCTCCATCCCCTGCAGCCTTCAGAAAGACCAGGAAAAAGCCCTTCGCGGAGGAGATCGAGCGGCTGAAACCCGACACCTTTGCTCGCCACATGGCTCCGGTCCTGCAGCGAGCGTCTCATTATCTCTTTAGCTCCGGCACGCTTGATCGGTGCCAACTTTTGTTCTTTAAAGGACAGGATGCTCGTGAGCAGCTACTCTGACAGATCCAACAAACACATGCTTTGACGTTCACCGAGGAGCAACCTCACCATAAAGAAGCAATGACTGATTGTCAAACGAAACCCCTCTGACAGATGCACAGCACACATGTTTGTTTGGAAAGAGTTTTACTGCTCTGTCATCTCATATTTCATCTCATATTTTAGACGTGCATCAATTACGAGACGTTTTTTCTCAACTTGCTTAATAATTAATAGGTTAATTAATTAGTGTTTGATAAGAAATGTTTGAGGTCTCTGACTCACACCAGTGTTATTTTTATAATTTTGTATGCTATTATAGCTTTTATCAATTTTTGTAAATAGATTTTGTTTATACGTTGCTTTCATTGTATTTTTAGTTTAATTTCTATCAATTTTGTTATGTGCTTATGTCATTTTTTTATTATTATTATATTTCTATTTGTTTAATTCATTTTTATTCCATTTCATGGTTATTTTAGTTTCATTTAGATAATACTATAGTTGTTATTAATATTTTAATCAGTTTTTATATTTTCCATTTTCATTTTTGTTAAAGTTTCAGGAATATTATTTAGTGTTTTTATATATATATATATATATATATATATATATATATATATATATATATATATATATATATATATATATATATATATATATATATATATATATATATTATTTCTTTATTTTAGTTAAAGTTGATTTAGTACATCAACTACAACTGGCTGAAATAAGTTAGATAATACATAAATATATAATATAATATAATATTATATATAAATATATATATATATATATATATATATATATATATATATATATTTTTTTTTTTTTTTTTTTTTTTTTGTGAAACATTTGATTCTAGTTAACAGTTTATTTCAAGTCACAACATTTTTTTTAATGCTTTTAATATTATTTTCAGTTTTAGTTTGTGTCAAATGTAATAATCCTCCTTAATCTTTATTTATTAGTAAATTTTGCATTTCAACTTATTTCAGTCAGTTGAAAAGGGAATATTTATAATTTTGGGTATTTAAATTTTATATTCTCATCCAATATTAACATATTGTTGTATTTCAGCTTTATTTCAATTAACAAAAATGTTTTAATAGCTTCAGTTAAAAATAATGCAGCTGAGAAACCTGAGATACTATTGAGAAACGTAAAAGATTACTGGAGCATTTCATAAAACTAAAAATATATCAGTCTATCAATTTTCTATCAATTCAATGCATTTTTCAATTGTATTATGTATTATTTTTATAGTACATGTAGGGTCCTTAATTTTCACTCACCAAGCAACAAATGCAATGTTTTTGGCAATTAAATAAAACAATTATTTCATCAGAAACTGCAACTGGTTGAAGCTTCGTGGATTCATTCGATGAATGTTAGTGATGTACATGATTCCAATCAGACCATCTAATAAAGAAAACATCTGCTGCAAATGTACCATCTTCAAATCTAGGTTCATTTCCTCCAGAATTGCACCCATAAAAATCTAACTGAAGGAACTAAATGACGATGTGTTTTCACATTTCTATGACAGTTTCACAGAGAGACACAGACACTGCGAGTGACAACATGACCTGCGCTGTCTCTCACAAATATGCAATGACATTGTCACAGGGACTAAAATACAGTTTCTATAAAAAATAATGCAAAATGTCAGAGACATGGCTCAGTGGTTATTAAATGTGCTCTGACGTGTTGCGCAATAGTGTTTGTGTGCTGGTGACCTGAGTTTGAATCTTCTCTCACCATTTCCCCATCACACCGATGCTCTTCTCATTCAATTCCTGCCGCCTCTACACCATTCAATGAAAATGACAAAAGAAAAATACATTTTCATGCCCGATGAGATATATTTATGGCTGTAAAAGATCTCAATTCACCCACCATTAAAAATGGACAAACTGATCCTCAGTGTTGATCCCAAGTGAGCATTTTTTTGAGTAAAAAAATAAAATAAAATAATAATAATAATAATAGTAGTAGTAGGAAAGAGGGAATTCCGAAATGCACACAGTCTCTTGAAATAAAATAAACACTAAATGACTTTAAGTTAAAAAAAAATTCAGCTAGCTGCCAAGTCAATATTTCTCATTTCTTTCTCATATATATACAAAATAAATGCTAAATATGTAGAGTATGTAGTGGCAAAAACACAGCTAATTTACTAAAACTTAGACTAAAATTAAAGTGAAAATAGACAAATAAAACCTATTTCAAGTATACTGTAATATAAACAAAAACTATAATAGTATATCAATGATACTAAAATAACACTGGGTCTAATGATTGTATATTAGACCCAGTATATTATAATAATAACGAAACTAAAACTACAAACTAAAAACACATACTTTCCATTTAAGTTTTTATTTTTATATTCTTGATAAACTAAGAAACTAAGTAGTATCGGATGTGACTCTTGGTCAAATTGGGCTTAAGTTGCTGGGGTATATTTTTAGCAAAAAAAATAAATAATAATAAATTTTAAGGGTCAAAATTATCAATTTTTATTTTATGCCAAAAATCATTAGGATATTAAGTAAAGATCATGGTCCATGAAGATATTTTGCAAATTTCCTAACGTAAATATGTCAAAACTTAATTTTTGATTAGTAAAATAGTAAAGTACAAATTCAAAAGCGATTTTCTCAATATTTTGATTGTTTTTTTTCACCCTCAGATTTTCAAATAGTTGTATATCAACCAAATATTGTCCAATCCTAACAAACCATACATCAATGGAATTATTCATTTGTATTTTGAACAATTGACTCTTAAGGCATGGTTTTGTGGTCCCGGGTCACACATGTTTCTGCCTGTGATCCGCATAGATCATGCTACATTATATCCAATCTTTATGTTTTCAAGGGGTAGAGAAGCTCAGATACTCATTTGCCATGCAAGAAACTGTATTTATGAAGCTATTCGAGAATACATTTCGTGCTCAAAAAAAAAAATTATAATAATTTGCTTCCGTGTCAGTCTTCGACACACGTTCTTGCGCAGTTAAGTTATTGATTGATCGACTGATTGATTGATTTTTATTATAATGAATCATTTTTTGGTTTGCTCCTCTCTGACAGTCAGAGACTTGAATCTGCTCCGGTGGATGCTAACAGTCTTTCAGTGTGATGATGAGTTCAGTCTGAATCCCAGCTTAACGCCACCTTAAGTGATTGATTTGGAACGCTCTACACAGACAGCAATAGAACAGAAAGGGCTAAGTGTATTATTTATTGAGTTTGATAATAAATTAATTATATTTGTAATTAGCATGTCTTTGGTTTCATCCACCTCCTTGAATTTGTTGGTTTTTGTTTTACACAGTCTGTTGCAATGCCTCATGATATTGCATCTTCTGTGAGGGATGCATCTAATCCTGTCTTACAATTTGTCCAAAAATAATGTCTCGTTGTATCTTGCTGCGGTTGCTAGGATGTTCTGGATGGTTGCTAAGTGGCTTAAAAGCTCAGTCCACTCAATGATATTGTGTTCTCTAGATTATTAAATGTTTTATTGTCCTCCTTAATGTATAAATTCAATTTCATTAAAATAATCATTAATCAACTTAGTGGAAAAATTTATAATGTTTCAGAAAAATATTTTTCTATTGCGGAATTTACTTTCGCAATTTATTTTTGTATTTCTGCTAGTTAAACAAAAACAAATTGATATGATATTTTAATTGCATTTTTTTTTTTTTTTAGCTTTCTTAAGTCAGAAAATGTTGCTTGTTTTATTATCCTCCCATGTGTGTATATTGTATCTTTTAAATAATAATTAAAAGGAAATAATAATAAAAAAAGAAATTCCATAATGGAATTGACTTTACACAGAATTAACCCCCTAAATTAAACAACAACAACAAAAAAATCCTATAATATTGATTTTTTTTTTTTTGTATTTTAATATTTTTAATGTATATATTTTTGTAAATTTTTATTAATGTTATTATTATCCTGTATACCTGTTTAAATTGCATAAAAAAAAATTATAATAAACTTGAAAAAAATGTTTGTCCCATTGCTGAATTGACTTTCACAAAATAGTTTTAATCCCCTTATACTACCATGTGTTTAGTGGGCATATTGATAATGTTTCAGATAAATGTTTTTCTGTACTATTTTGCCATTGTGGAAATGACTTTCAAAATATTTTATTCCCACTAATTTAAAAAGACCTCATTGACTCATCAGTAAAGCTTTGTTCCAAACTAATTCAAACAGCAGATTCTGCTCAGGAACGACACTACAAGCAAGTGCATCAAAATAAATATACACCTAGATGGCTCATCAGATTTGCATGAGCGCTGTAATCCATCATGAGCCAGGAGCGAGGTGTCAGATGCACCGCTGTAACGACTCCATTAAGACCACACGCGAGCTGACATCTCCATATGCTCCACAACACTGATGTGACATCAGAGCCCATTACCCACAAACCCCTTCATCCCTGGAAGTACTGAACAAACTCTGTTTAGCAGGGGTCGTGACAGCTTTGTGGCCTGATCTGTGTCGTCGGCTGCACACACGCATTGATTTACTTTCACAGTGACTCGTGGGACTGCGAATCAATTCATTCTCCGTTATTTATAACCTTGTTAAAACTGTCTGAAACAGCAGGTGTAGGTGTCGCTTACAAGAAACCGCTTTACAGATTCTCATCAGGTACTTTAGTAGATCAAGGGTGGACATTATAATGTTTTTTTAAGCAGGACTTTGCCTTTTTATTAAATTAGTTTCTTTTGTTTTAAACTCAAGTGTTATATAATCTAAAGCTCTTTTTGCTTCACATTACGTAACAGAAAGAAAAACTTAAATGAGGTGGGTTCCTTTTATTTGTGAAATATTTACTTGATTATCCCAAAAATAGCCATCACCATATGGTTATTTATGAAGCACGCATATTTTAATTTAATTTTCATCATATATACTATTTTTCAAATGTTTGGGATCCCTAAGATTTTTAATGTTTTTGGAAGAAGTCTCTTCTGCTCACCAAATCTGCATTTATTTGATTAAAAATACAGTAAAAAACATAAATTTTGTGAAATATTATTACACTTTATAATAACTGTGTTCTATTTGAATATATTGTCAAATGCAACCCATTCATGTGATCAAAGCGGAGTCTTCAGTGTCACATGATCCTCCAGAAACAGCAGACGCTTTTATCTAAAGTGACTTACAAATGAGGACAGTGGAAGCAATCAAAAACAACAAAGAGAGCATATAAGCGCTATAACAAGTCTCAATTATTGAATTATTATTCAAGTCTCAATTATTATCAGCATATTAGAAACATGTATTATTATAAATTTCTAAAACAGTTGTGTTGCTTCATAATATACTTTTGGAAACTGTGATATATACCGTATTTTCCGGACTATATGTCGCATGTTTTTTCATAGTTTGGTTGTCCTGCAACTTATAGTCAGATGCGACCTATTTATCAAAATTTATTTGACATGAACCAAGAGAAATGAACCAATAGAAAACATTACCGTCTACAGTCGCCAGAGGGCGCTCTATGCTGCTCAGTTCTCCTGTAGTCTACCCTGAAAACATAAAGCGCCATCTGGCGGCTGGAGACAGTAATGTTTTCTCTTGGTGCTTGTTTCTAAATAAATGCGACTTATATATGTTTTTTTCCTCATCATGACGTATTTTTGGACTGATGCGACTTATACTCAGATGCGACTTATAGTCCGAAAAATACGATTTTTTTTTTTTTTTCAGGGTTCTTCGATTAATATAATTTTTTAAATAACAGCATTTATTTGCAATATGATTTTTTTTGTAACATTATAAATGTCTTAACTGTCACTTTTGATGAATTTAATATGTACTTGCTGATAGAATTCTGAATTATTTAGTTAATAATTCTAATTAATTATTTTTAATTACATTTTTATTATTTTTATTGAATAAATGAAATATTTATTTATTTATTTAAACTGCTGAACCAAACTTTAACAGTCACACACACACACACACATAAATAAATATATTTAACATCAACCAAAGTCTTATCAGATCCGGATTACCTCATTTTAGAGGTGCTTCTGCTCCTAAACATCTACATTGAGCTGCTTTATCCATCTCAAATTTAATTACTCCTTCTGTATAATTCATATCTTTGTCTGAAGGCTGGCAGAAGCCCTGGGTCTCTGGTGTGATGTACTGTTAGTCCGTGTGTACAGCGTGTTGTATTTCACTCTCAGCTTGATCGCACTCTTTAACCGAACCTCTAATGATTCCTTAATGAGCCTCAGTCTGCATTTTAGTCCTACTTTTATGTAAGTTAAACCGCTGCTTATCAATATCTAAGTACAGGGGAATGGCTGTTGAAATCGGCCAACACCAAGTGCTATTAAATTGCAGTATTCATCTCAAACTGCAAAGGCGAGTGATTAAACAATAGCTTAAATATATATATCTAATAATTTCTAGATGCCATGTCAGTGTTATGCACATGAACTATTACAGAGATATGCTGTTATGTTCAATAGTTATCAGAAAGAGTGTTTACCATTTGTAATTACAGTCAACATCTCGTTATGGTACACAGAACATAATTGCATGTTTATGGTTTGGTTGATATTCACATGACGTGCAGGTCAATAAAATATTGAATCTTTTTTTAATTTTAATTTTGCATTTAAATGTATGATAATACATTTTAATGAATGGTTTAGTTATTTACTTTGAAGCGTTTATAATACTATGGGGATGCTTGCTTGTGTAAATCTCAAAGCCACTATGCTAAGCGTGTCATGGGTAGTTGCCATGGAGTTGTGAATTTGATCCGGTTGCTAGGGTGTTCTGGATGCTTGCTCAGTGGCCAAAAAAATAAAAAAGAAGCTTACCACTCTATGGGATTCTGGTCTCTGAATTCTTTGCTTTTTTATTGTCCTTCCAAGATAGTGGACAGATTAATAATTTCTTTTTAGATTTTCCATTTTATTATAACTGTTTTCACAGACAGTAAAAAAACAAAAACAAAAAAAAAAACACTGAAACTTTTATGTATTTGGATCCATTTTATATCAGGATTTGGAACAGAAAGAAGATGTTCCAAATTAATATTATTTAAGAAATTTTATAATTTTATATCTTAGCTATTTTCATTCTGAAATAGATTGTCACAAAAAGTGTTTATTCCTTCCAATTAAACTATATAAATGGAAACACAGAGCTATTTTATTTCAAAATATTTAATGTAAATAACATATTTAATAAGATTCAAAATTTTTGATCATTTAGAATTCTATAGAATTATATTTTTTTCCAGTGTGGAATAGACCATCACTTTATTAAGTCATTTTAATTCCCCCAATTAAAAATACATCTTTGTATTTTTACGTTATTGGGGTTATTTTATGTCAGAATATCTAATGGATAATATCTAATTTGATGATTATTTTATCATATATATATATATATATATATATATATATATATATATATATATATATATATATATTCTGCCAATTTTCCATTGTGAAATAAGACTGTCACAATCAAAAAAATATTTTATTCCCTCCAGATAACCAAAAAAATATAATAATAATAATAATAATAATAATAATAATAATATATATATATATATATATATATATATATATATATATATATATATATATATATATATATATATATATTATGCATTTGGAACATTTTTGATGTGTCAGAAAACCTTTTTGGGGTTATTTTTAAGTAGTCATTTTAATTCCCCCAATAAAAATGATGTCTATTTTATGTCTAAATATCTTATGGAAATAAAATCATGGAGCATAATTGGTAACACAGAGGGACCGGCTCATCTAATGCACACCGATTGGGTTTCTGGCTCATCGGTGAAGCATCTTCCTGTGTCTCTGTTCAAACAGTGCTAGCAGAGGCCGATCTGAGCTGTGTGTGTTTTTCTTTAATCCTGTGTGTTTGGAGGGATTGGACAGGCCGAGGGCTAGGCGGGTGTAAGGATGCCCGTATTACATTAGTGAGTCTGCTTCATTGCACACTTCAGCTGAAATCAGTTTTTCTTCCCACCAAATGAGATGCTTATGATACTGTATCCGACACAAAACAAAAGAGAGACACGGTGTGTGAAAAAGAGACACACCATTCTCATTTCCTGTTCTGTTCCAAACCTAGTGATCTTCCTAGACAGTGTTAAAGTCGTCTCGTCATAGGTGCACTTAAACTAAGTGTAAAAATGCAATATTTACTGGCCATAAATACATGTAGAGGCAGCTGCTCAATGTATGTAACCAAGGATGCTTGGTTTTGGAACAGAGCCATTGATCTTTCTCTTTTTTTCTATACAGATCAAAACCGCTGACCCAAAAGGAAAGGATGGGGTAGGACTCACCGTCCTTGCGATGGTAAGTAATCTCCACTTTCCGATCCTCTGACCCCATGAGAGCCTGGGCCACCTGCGCAATCGAGTGTCTCTTGGTTAGCTCGCCATGCAGGAAGTCGCATGTACAAGGTTTCTGCATGACATCCGGCCGTGAGAATCCGGTCATCTCACAGAATCCATCGTTACAGTAAATAATAGCACAGTTCTGGACCCGGGCATTGGCTATGATGAACTTCTTATCTGTAAACAATCAAACACCACACAAAACCATCAGGATCATTTGATGAGAAATTAGTACTTCAATACTTGGCAAATCTGAGCATGGTTTGAGATCTCTTCAGACACTAAAGAAACACATGTAATCAAAAGAGCAGATCCATTTGATCCTTCATTGCCATTTCAGAGGCAGCTGAAATCAAAGAGATCTCATCTGTGGTTTTTATTCACATATAAACATGTAGTTCTGACTTTCTTATGCTTACAGTTACATTAAAAAGTTTATACCAGTGATTCCCAACCAAGGATATGTGTCCTCCAGTGAGTACTGTAAAATTACAATTAAAATGCATTGGATTTGAATATTTGTACTGTAAATAAATGCATCCTTCTTTCTCTGAACAATATCCTCACTAATTCCACCTAGAACACAAAACTCAAGACAAAGTGAATCTGTTTTCCATCTACAGTACTGATCGTTTTTAGTTTGCAAGTAAATAATTGTAATAATAGGCTTATATCTTATAATATTTATGATAATGTTAAATGCTATTCAGTATATTATGAGTTAACATTGTTGATGAGTCTCACCAAAGGGACTGAAGAGGGAACGTAAGCCAAGAAAGTTTGGGAAACACAACAGTAGCTGAAAGTTGAGAAACATTTTTGAGAGTACTATTACTATTGACAAACAAAAATGTAATGTACTTCTATATACACCTACAACTAATTTATGAACATTCATAAGTTAATACTTCCTTTGTATTATTTTTTTTTATTGTTTATTTTTTATGAAAGTAATATAAATCAATTATATTTTATATTACTTGACTTTTATTAAATTGCATCATAAAATTTAACCTGAGAACACTTTAGCAGCTGTACTGCTTATATAATGAGTGCTTAAAAACCTTGCATGCCATAAAAATCCTGTAAAAAAGCTCGAGCAGTCTCACTGTGTGCATGTGCATGCGTCTTAGTGCATGTGTGTGTGTGTGTGTGTGTAATCTTCAGTAGTATGGGAGCATAATTTCTCTGATCATACACGCAGATCATGCTTTCATTCATGCATTTCAATGGTATAGCTGCTGAGTACATAAACACGGTCATCTGACAGACGCATCCGAATTGTAAACATTAAAGAGCCACAATGCTATAAGTCTCCAGACTGTCATCTGCCCGTCTCTCTGAAAGCCTTTGTGTCGGTTCCTGTCGTTAATCTGATGCCCTAAAGCCTTATAAAAGCAATACAACATAAGATATTGTATGTTATGTCATCTCATTGTTTATTTTTATTGATATTAGTGTTTAAAACACAGGAAAAAACAGTGGCAAATGCACAAAATTGGATGCGCTCAACAAAGCTCAAACTATTTACTTTCTTTAAATGCATATACGAGCTGCATGCATGTGTAAATACAGAAAGCTACATATTAGCAATATTTGTATACGCATCTTAATATTAGCGCTTCATTTATCACCTGAATCACGTGGAGACAAAGAATCATGTGTGTTTGTTCTGCAACACTTACTCTGTCCCTCGAATTTCCGTATTATTATTCCAAGAAAGGTATTCTGAGGAGCCACATGACCTCTCCGTACAGGCATGATTATAATAATCTTCAGCTGTTCGTCCAAAACAAAACCCCCTCGAAGCTCCTCAAAGTTATCGTAGCAGCGGCTCTTTGTCCGACAGAACGGCCGATCTCTCTACTTTCAATGCGCTTTTGTCGGTGTGAACTCAGATACGGTGGTTGTTGTCACGCGCGTGTCGGAACCGTGGCTGAATCCCCCGAAACAGACACCGACAGGAATCGGTGAAGAGGAAGAGACGGGTGAGATTCGGATGCAGAAGCATCGCTGTCCGCAGACGGGTTCAGTCCGGTGTGGTGCTGAAGGCGAGTGGAAGACTGTGTCGTGATCCGCCTCTAGGGGCATCAACTGAGCTCCGGCGCTCCGGGCTGACACTAAACTCACCCCCAGTGCGTAATGATACAGTGCGTCAAAGGGGTTGAGTTATAGCGCTCGAGACTCGAGAGAGAGGAAAAGTAGTAGATGCGTGGATTTATGAAACTAATGAATGCAAGGTGCGAAGTACACAATGTTTTACAAATAACTTCAGACAGAGACGTGAGAGCAGTGCCAGTAGCATTTAGATGATCATATGGACTAGCAAATTCACAACAACAAATTATTAAGAATTACAAGACGCCTTTATTTTATCATTCTATTTTCTAGTGAAGGGGAAAGTTACTATTGCATTACAATAATGCGTTACTTGCTCAAAATAGTCATGGAAAGTAATGTGTTAAGTTAATTTTGCATTAGGCTACTTTTTCTTAGCCTATCTGCCTAATTTTTCTTTCTTCAGAACACAAATGTTAGGTTTATCTAAAGTCATTTTTGCTTTTCAGTATGGTTGATCATATGTGAGTGAGATGAGTAAATGCGGGTTCACATTTGGTCTAGAAGTACAGTTATACAACGACTCTGCACCCACTCCTGATTTCACTCACCCAGCTGTCAGTCAGTACTTGAAAAAAAAAGTAATTGGCCTTACTTATTTGAAAAAGTAACTCATGTATTTTCTTGTAAATTAAAAAAAGCAATGCATTGCTTTACTATTTACTTGAAAAAAGTAATCTGATTACATAAAATGCATTACCTCCAACACTGCTCCTGCTCATGAAATAATTGATTAAATAGTAAAAATAGGTCTAATTTGTCTGAGCACATAACCATAGCAAATGTTAGTTAATGTTATTAACTCCGCTGTCATTATGTTTTCATACAAAGTTGCAAATATATCCAATGTGCAAAATTGGAATATCGCATGAAACCTTTGCGAATTGATCACATTTTCTATCAAAGGAGTCAAAGAGGACAACATCTTAACTTCCTGATAAACCTAAATATCACTAAATCAAGTCAGGTCAAGTCGCCATTATTTATATAGCGGTTTGAACAATACAGATTGTGTCAAAGCAACTGTTCAGCATTAATTAGGAAAATAGTGTGTCAGTAATGCAAAATTATAATAGTAAACACTGCTGTCTTTCAGGGCGGTAGAGGTCCTTTCTAGGTGCTGATCCACCATCTGGTCTGGATACGTACTGGATCTGGTGGCTACGGTGACCTCAAAATAAGAATAAAACAGACTAATGTTAGTGTAGATGCCATTCTTCCAATGATGGAACTAGTTCATCGGGTATTCATTCGATTTTTTTGGTTGGTTAAAGTAAATTGACAATATCTCATGTTTTTCTGTGGGTGCTCAGCCAGGTAGGCAGTGTATCAGCGCCTATAATTCAAACATAAATAGTTTTACAATATAAAATTGTCTTTTAACTTAACTGTATTGTGTATTGTCTTAACTGTATAATTTTTACTTTTTTTTTTACTTAAATATATAATATATTTATATATATATATAACATTGTGCTGACATTGTTTCTCATTTAACAAGTAGTTTTGAAGATAATAGACATTTTGCTAACTGTGCTAGCAGCACCAAATTGGTTGTACAAGATCAACCAATTGTACATCAGAAATAACCTATAGAAAATCCTTTTCAAACGTTTGGAAAGTTGAAAGGTGTTTTGTAATTCTCATTCAAATCTTCTATACAGCTGTAATGCAATGACCTGTCCATGGTCCTGAACTCTATATGACTAACTGGACCTTTATTTTGTGAACCCTTAATACCTAAATGTTATAAACATGATGCAGATTTACTGAATAGGCTTCTCCACTGCTTTGAGGGCATTTCATTAATCCATATATGGCCTACTGACAATTTCAAGCTAATCTCCAAGCTTGGGAGGCGTGCGGCTTCAACAGCGCTTAAAAAAAAGATAGAGAGAGACAGAAAGAGCAGAATGGAGAGCTTGTCTTACTGAAACATCTGTCCCAGTATTTCAGTGAGGGCTGAAAACCCATCTGCTCCATTGAGAAAAAAAAGAGGATGGACAGCATTGAAAAGCAAACAACTGCAACCTTTAGTTTTGGATCTGTAGCTCTTTTTCCAAAATGTCTTGTCAAATTGAATTGTTTTTGTGTCTTTCTTTGATTTATAAATGGTTAATGTAATCTCTGTTATCCCCATTTTTTTTCTCGACAGCAATGAGAATGAAGAGAAAATGGAGACATCTTCTCTGATTGAATCGTGAGAAAAATCTCCTGCAATTTCTTCAGTATCTCATAGAAGCATATCTCACCACAGAAGGAAAAAGGTAATTGTGACTTTACTCACAATTATGACTTTTTTTATTGCAGTTGTGTATTTATATCTCACAATTCAGACTTTTTTGTCAGTTTATTGCAGTCATTTGTTCATATCTTGCAACTCTGAGAAAAAAGTCAGAATTTGTGAGATATAAACACAGAACTGCATGACATAAAAAAAAATTGTGAGAATAAAATAAAATTGTAGGATAAAAAGTCAAATTGCCTTTTTTTATTTTATTATCCCGTGCTGTAATTAAACTTCTATTTAAATTAATAATATCTCAAACTGTTATCTCTGATTTTCCAAGATGCGATTACAACCTGCTGTGATCATTTCTAATCAAATTATTGGAATTGCTGTCCATGTGAATTTACATAAATGTACAAGACGTCTTAAAAAATTAACTAACTGTTGGAATTTGTATTAAGACAGACTGGAAGTGTTTTGATAAAGACTTAATGTGCAGCTTTGATAGTGAGTTTAATTGCATGTGGAGATCACAGTGGTGATGATGACAGAGGGGATCTGGGTTCTGGATACTTATCCAAACAGAAAGTGTACTGTTGCTATAGTGACCTCCTCAGAGGAACCCCATTTCTGAATATGTAATTTTCTGAAGACTAGACTCCCATCGCCCAAACCTTTTGTTTTGACATCCTGGGGAGTTCAAGCCTTAAAATCTGGGGAGAGTTTTACATTTCTGAGTTTCTGTGACTATTAAAATCCATATTTTTTCAAGTACAGATTCAACTACAAGCCAAAAGATTTTTGGTAATTGCTCATAGATGGTATGATAAGCTTGTTTTTATGACATGCATGCAAGGAAATATCATTCACATTACTGTAAAGCAAGACATAGTGATATTTTATTTGTGTAAAACAATTTATGCATGGTAAAAAAATGTGATTTTTTTTTTGAACATATTAAAAATGATAATAACCTGGATCTGTATTGTCATCACTCATGGAGGGCTCATGAAAGCCATTCTGGTCGTTTCAGACAGTATAGACAGTTTCTGAGCCATGATCATTCATAGCTTTTCTTCCGCTGACTGATGTGAGATCTGTATCTGCTGAGCCGTCATTCATAAGGAGACACTGCAACTCTCTGAAGATCTGAGAGGCTGCAGTTTACCTAATGAAAGAATATTACTCTGAAAGAGAGAGCATCATGTGTGAGTGCTTTTCAAATTGGACAGTGCATGCTGTGAGATCAGTCTTAAATGATCAGGGATCACTGAAATCCCGCCCCTTTTCTTCATACCCTCTATTTGTTTTTGACATCTGCTGAGATTTTGATCTTCTCATGTGTGATCAGCTGATATCTGAGCTGTACATAAACTGGCAAGGTTCATACGAGCTAAACTGCATGATACACACTCGTCAGCGTGGCTGTTGACTCTGCATGGGTGTGAGGTAATGCCGGGTGAAGGGGACTTTACTAATCCTGCGTGTGAGATTTAAATGATACACGGAGTGAAAGATGACATGTTATGCTTTGCTCCCCATCTGGACGAGCACTAACCTCAAAAGAAAATGACCATTTTAGACACTGCAGGTGTTTGTTATGGCCATATTTCAGAGAAACTGTGTGTGCATTTGTGCATTTTATGCTCTGAAAATGAGAATTGGCATATGACATCATGGTTGAAATTTCATCAAATTACAGCTGTGAAACCAGAGAAATTGTGATGTAGACTAAAATTGTGTCAGAAATTATGTGTGTTGCTGGGGAAAGTGGCAGGCAGTCTTCTTGGCCTGAAAAGTGAAGATAAGCATGGTTTGAGTCCACTGCATTTAGTTGAAAATACATAAAACCACAAAATACAAGATAAATTATTAGCTAAATTTGTCATTTTTCCTAGGTTGTCTATCCATCTTTCAGTAGTTTTTCATATTTTGGGCCTGTGTAGCTCATGGTAATATTAATACATTTCAGTTTGATGAACAGGTTTACGCCGTGAGCTCCAATGTAAAAATCCAGGTCCTGAAGTAAAACCTTGTGAGAAGAAGGCCTGTCTTGGAGGCTATAGATAGCTTGATTGATCTGTATGTGGCTGAACTAAGCTAAAGCAGAATGGGAACATCTCTAGCTTGCACTGTCATTTTTAACCTTCAAAATATTAATGTTTAATCCTTCTTTTCTATACAGGTAGCAGAGAGAAAGTCCAGGGCCCAAATTACCAAATGCTGAAGTATTGAATTTCCCAACGAGGGTTTATTTTTCTTAAATCTTTATGCATTAAGCATACTTTTTTTTAATATATATATATATTTTTTTTATATTAATTAATCAGTGGTCTCACATTTTGCTTGTTGACACATAATTGCAAAGGTAAATTTTCAGGGTTAAAAAATGTATATTTATTTAGTAGGAACCACCCAGACTACGCTAGAAACACCCTGGAAATGCACTGGCTCCCACCCAGAATAGCTTAGCAACTCATTGCAACCACCCTGATTACCGACCTCTCTGGTAATGCACCGACAAGTTGTGGCAGTAAGTTTTTTTTTTTTTTTTTTTTTTTTTAAGAAACATCTCTGCAGTGATAGAGTCAACATTTTCCCTGAGCAAGAGACTCATGCTAGTCTATTTCGCTCCTGATTGTTTCAAAAAGTCGTTGTATTTCCCTCTGACAGGCTGCCATGGATCCTGCATTTTCCCTTAACCTGCAGGAATGAGCAGCAGGAGAGATGAGCGCTTAATCCAACCCTCATGCCAGGAGCCCATCTATCCCATAATACTGCCTCTGACGCTTCTCCCTCTCCCTCACTTCCATCTCTCATTCTCTCTCTCCTTCGCTCCCATCCATCATGATTAGTGTCAATGCCATCAGCCTTTTCAATAGCAGCAAGGTAGGCTTATTTGTTTTCCCTCTATCGCTGTCTTTGTCTTCTGTCCCTTCTTTCTCTGCCCAGTCAAGTTTTCACACTCAAAAACGGCTGTCTGTAATTTAATGATAGGATAGGAAAAAACAAACAAATCCATTTTTATTTGCACAGTTTCAAACATGTCATCATGAAACAGGATATTCAACTCAAAGAACTTTAGAGTGGGACTCAAACTCATACATTGGGAATTTATTGGATTATGAAAATTGGGAATTATAACTGAGTCAGATAGAAAAGGTGGGTTTGAATGAAAAATGTGAAGCCTTGGTGAAGCAAAATTGTTTCAGAAGAAGAGCATTTTCATCAAAGATTAACGTGCACTGATGAATTGGAAATGCTCTATGTATTCTGAGAACAGAAACAGCCCTCGATTCTTATAAGTTGTGCCACGTTAGAAGCCGTTATAAATAAACATACACCTTATACATGCGCCACTGCATCTGTGTGATATTGCCATTAATATATGCATTGTGTGGTAACTTCTTCCAGTTATGTTAAAAGAACATCCAGAACATTCTAATAATGTTACTGGAAGAATGTTTCTTTGTAACTTTGAGAGAACCATGTTAGAACATTTTGAGAATGTTCCCTGTTATCTGGGTAATTGCTATGGAAACATTTAACAACTACTGTGTGTGTTCTAAATTTGATCTGAAATTGCATGTAATAGTTTCATTTACCAAGCTGGATTTGGTCATTCTTCCAAACGGCAAGTCACACAAAGGCGATGTATTGTCATGGAAGCAGGACGTGCTTTTAGTACAATGCAACACAAAGCTTTCCCCCCCATTCATTTAGATAGGTGATAAGTGTCTCACCATGCGAGAGCTTCTATCTTTAGCGAGGAGAGCACGCATCCCTGTGGGAAGAGGCCACAATGAACATTTGCTAAAGAACAGACACATCCAGCCTTACACGTGCTGATAGAGCCGCCACCACATCATAAAACTCTGTCTAATTCTATTTTCTCTCTTGTCGGCTGTCAGCCTCAGCCTGTCTTTAACTTTTTCTTGCTCTTTATCCCCCCGTCTATACCTCCTTGTCCATTTTCCTTTGTGTGTTGTGTCACCCACCGCTTTAATGCTCTGTGATTCCCAGAAAGAGACCTGCGCCGCAGGGCAGGGCAGGGAAAAAGTAGATTTTATACATTTAATTAGACAAATTTGGGGAGTTATTTTACTAAAATGCTATTATTAATGGTGTTAAGTTTAATTTTGATGTGATTTTGACATTTTTATTAGTTTTTGTTTTGTTTATATTTCTAGTTTTTATACATTTTTATTTCACTTCAGTTATTGTAGTATATTGTTCAATCAAATTATTACATTTTTTCACTAAGCATTTATTTTATTTCAAGTAAACAAATTATATTTTTATGGTTTTAGTATAAGTTTAATATAACCCTGGTTTGTAGTCTGTACGATTTTGAAAATGGTTTTGAAAAGTGCACCAAGGCTGCATTTATTTGATCAAAAAATAAAATAAAATCAGTAATACAGTAAAATTGTCAGACTCTGTTGCATGTTTTGTGTGTGTTCCTGTCCCCATTGTGTCCTTTCTAGGTGTTCCCCGTTTGTATTGATTTCATTCCAGCTGTTTCCTATGTGTTTCTATTGATCCCAGGTATGTCTCATATTCCTATTTTCCTGTTCAGTGTATAAATAGTGTTCACTGTTTTGAGTTCATGTCAGCTGTAAAAGTCATGCCTGAGTTTGACCCGGTCATCTATGTGAGGGCGTTTGTGCCACGTGCCCTCACATGGAAGGAGACAGTTATCCTGTGTCTGGAGAGTCTCCGATCCAGATCCAGAACCGCTCTGCTGGCTGTCCCCAAGTAAAGCCCACAGCCATCCACGGCTCACCCAAGCCTGCCGCCATCCACGGCTCCACCTAGCCCTCCAGTGCTCGCTCCTCGAAAGCATCTTCCAGAGCATCCTCCAGTGCTCGCTCCTCAAAAGCATCTTCCAGAGTGCCCTCCAGTGCCTGCTCCTCCAGAGTGATGTGACGTGACATACAGCCAAGTATGATGACCCATACTCATAATTCGTGCTCTGCATTTAACCCATCCAAAGTGCACAAATTCAGCAGTGAACACACACACACACCATGAACACACACCCGGAGCAGTGGGCAGCCATTTATGCTGCGGCGCCCAAGGAGCAGTTGGGGGTTTGGTGCCTTGGGGTTAGGAGTCAAACTCTCCAACCACTAGGCCACGACTTCCACAAAGAGCAACCTCAAGTACCCGCTCCAGCCCCAGAGTTGACTCCAGTGTTGGCCTAGGAGGTTATTTGTACATCTGGTGGCATCGCAAAATTGCAGCCAGGATGCTGAGCTTCGCAATTCTTCTGTTGTTTTTGTTTGTTTGTTCTGTTTTTGTTTAGTTTTTTGTCATTCTTCTTCTATAAATTTTACCCTAGAGACTAACTTCTTAACATTAGGCAACACATCCCAGACAATATTCTTGCAGTTTTTGATTATTCGGACGTTTTGTTTGACATTCTAGTCAGAGGTACAGCTGTGGTGTTCAACGTGTGTAAAGACGCAGAATAGGCAAACATGCCGGCTCCCTGGTGAAACTCCGCGCACAAGCCTTTCGGACTGCGCTGCCAAGCATTTCATCTCGCAAATGTCCGTTCCCTTCCTAACAAAACAGATTTACTTCCTCTCCTCACCCACACCAATAAGGACTTTTCAAATTCTGCTGCACTGTGCTTCACTGAAACCTGGCTGAGTGAAGCCATTCCAGACAACGCTTTCCATCTGCCGGGCTATCAGCTGTTCAGAGCGGATCACATCGCGGAATTAACTGGGAAAGCGAGAGGTGGTGGACTGTGTTTCTACATCAACGAATGTTGGTGTTCAGATGTAACAATGCTGAAAAAGGTTTGCTGTCCTACTTTGGAGGCACTCATCATAAACTGTAAACCTTTCTACTTGCCACGGGAGTTTTATTCTTTCATTCTCGAGAATGTGTATGTGCCTCCAGACGCTACAATGCAACAGCTGGCTGAACAAATAACTGAAATGGAGCAAAGGTACCCAGACTCTATTTTAATCATTCTTAACAAATTAAATCTCTCCCACGACCTGCCAAAATACAAGAAGCACATTAGGTGTCCTACAAGAGACAGTAATATATTGGATCACTGTTACACAGCAATAAAGGATGCATATCACTCTCTCCCAAGGGCAGGTTTGGGGCTCTCTGATCACTGTTTGGTTCATAGTATACCGACCTAAAGGCAGAAACTGAAAACGGCTAAACCTGTATTAATGACTGTTAAAAGATGGACAAAAAAAGCAGAGAGTGATTTACAATCTTGTTTTGACCTCACTGATTGGAGTGTTTTTGAAGCTGCAGCCACCGATCTGGATGAGTTTACAGAGACTGTAACTTCATGAAGATATGTGCATTTCTACTAGATCATTCTTATCATTTAATAATGATAAACCATGGTTTACTCTGAAAGTCAAACAGCTTTGTTACGCCAAAGAGGATGCTTTCAGAAGTGGGGATAAAATATTGTATAACCAGTCCAGGAACAGACTAGCAAAGGAGATCAGAGTGGCAAAAAAAAAAAAAAAAAACATTCAGAAAGGCTGAGAAAAGAGCTGTCAGCAAACGATCCAGCATCAGTATGGACTGGTCTGAGGAACATCACCAAGTACAAAACACCTCCCAGAAAGTCGGTGTCAACAACTGGCTGACGATCTGAATGTGTTTTACTGCAGATTTGAAAAGGATAGTTTACCACCCACCATCCGCTCTGATCTGCATTTCACATATTCATTTACCACCCCTGCAACCCCTCTCCTTCCCCCACCATTCAACCTGTGCTTAAGGTCTGTAGAGGACGTGAACCGGTTCTTCAGGAAGCAGAAATCTAGAAAAGCTTCAGGCCTAGATGGTGTTTCACCTACCTGTTTAAAATCTGTGCTGACCAACTGGCCACCATCTACACACAGATCTTTAACAGATAAAAAAACAGATAGCTCCACTATCCTTCCAGTTCCCAAAAAGCCCAAAATCACTGGATTAACAACTACAGACCTGTCGCCCTCATGTCTATGGTCATGAAATCACTTGAGAGACTGGTCCTGGCCTACCTGAAGGACATCACTGGACCCTTACTGGATCCTCTTCAGTTTTCCTACAGAGCAAACAGGTCTGTGGATAATGCAGTCAACATAGGACTGCATTACATTCTGCAACACTTCGACAGACCTGGCAATTACGCAAGGATCCTTTTTGTGGACTTCAGTTCGGCCTTTGATACAATCATGCCTGAACTTCTCTCTGACAAATTCACACAGCTCTTCATGCCCACTTCCATCTGTCAATGGATCACCAGCTTCCTGACACACAGGAAGCAGCTAGTAAGAATAGGCAATCTCAAATCCAGGACTATCACCATCAGAACTGGCGCTCCCCAGGGGTATGTTCTCTCCCCACTGCTCTTCTCTCTCTACACGAATGACTGCACTTCAAAGGACCCCTCTGTCAAGCTCCTGAAGTTCACAGATGACACTACAGTCATCGGTCTCATTAAGGACCGAGACAAATCTGCTTACAGACAGGAGAAGCTGGTCCTCTGGCGCAGTCTTAAAAACCTGTAGCTCAACACTTTTAAACCTGTGGAGATGATAGTGGACTTCAGGAGACACCTCCCTGCAATCCCCCCACTCAACATCATGAACAGCACTGTGACTGCAGTGGAGTCATTCAGGTTCCTGCTGAAACAGTTCCTCTCTGCCATCATTGAGTCTGTCTTGTCTTCATCCATAACTGTCTGGTTTGATTCAGCTAGCAAATCAGACATCAAGAGACTAAAACCGAGAGTCAGGACTGCTGAAAGGATCATTGGTGCCCCTCTGCCCTGCCTCCAAGATCTTTACATTTCCAGAGTGAGGAAAAGGGCTAAAGAAATCATCTTGGACCCCTCACACCCAGCCCACTCTCTCTTCCTACTGTTGCCTTCTGGTCAGCACTACAGAGCGTTGCCCACGAGAACAGCCAGGCACAAGAACAGTTTTTTCCTGCAGGCTTTATTCAGCCTGAACAATTAATCTTACAACATCCATCCCAGCTAACATTTTATCTAAAATGTTATATTAAACTGCACACTTTGTAAATAACATATCTGCACACTAATAACATACCTGTACATTTATCTAACAGTTCTCTTTTTCCCAATACGTCTAATCTGTATATATAGTACATTATTAAATTTTTTGATTCCTTTTATATATTAGTGTTATATTACATCCCTACTGTGTTATTCTTATGTATGTCTGCACTATGTTGCACTTTCTTCTACACTGGAAGCTACACCAAGTCAAGTCAAGTCACTATCATCTCAAGTCAAGTCAAATTCCTTGTGTGTGTAAACATACTTGGTAATAAAGCTCTTCAGATTCTGATTTTTCAGGATTCTTTGATGAATATAAAGTTCAAAAGAACAGAATTTATTTAATATAGGAAACCTTTATTACATATGTCTTTATTTTCACTTTTGATAAATTAAATGAATCTGTTCATCCAGCCATCAATCTGTATTATCACAGTTTGTCTTGAAGTCTTTTTAATATATAGTTTTTATTAGTTTGTATTAATTAACACCATTTTAAAATGATTATTGTAAATGAATGGAATTTACACATGGATGAATGGAATCACCTGCTATGAATGGAATCATGGCTCTGGATTATAAAGATGCAGGATTAGCTCTGATGATTGTGTACAACACAATTAGGTCAAATACACACCATTATATCCCTGTTCTAGTATATGAATAAAAAAAATAAAAAAACTGTTATGTTCCTGCTTTTTAATTAGTCTAGGGGAATTAAGGTATATGTAACAAAATGAAAGGAAAGTCCAGATGGAGCCTCTCATCCCAGTCCCAGCCCTAAAGAAAACTGCCAACCATTAAAAAATCCACAAAAACTTAATTACATAAAAGGAATAACAGGAACCAAGCAAAAAGGCTTCAGGAGGGTGCCTAGCCAAAATAACAAAACAGTATTTTATTCCATTTTAAAATCTAACTTTCTAACACAGACAAAAAAAAAAAGCTTCCTTAACTACCTAGCTTACAGAGGGAGAGGGAGATGACTCAAAATTTCTCTGTTCCTCTCTCCCTTATAGCTGGTTTCCTCTCTGGAGGAGCCAGTGAATGAAGAGTTAGTTGGTCATCAGCAAACAAGTATCATCAGCTCCTATTAGAACAGCAGCACAGGAGAGAAAAAAACAAAAACGAGAAAACACAAAAACTCTTGACTGACCCCAGAACAGTAAAAAATTAGGGGTGTAACGGTACGCAGAAATCACGGTTCGGTACGTACCTCGGTTTTAAAGTCACGGTTCGGTTCATTTTCGGTACAGTAAGGGAAAGAAATGCAAACATTAAACTGCAGGTTGTTTATTACTATATATTTTTTTAACAATTTGTTTACATTTTTTTGTAAACACTTTTAATAATAATAATAATATATAAATTATAAAAAAAAAAAAATATATATATATATATATGTACCGATATGTGTAGCTCTGTACCGATACGGTTCGGTACGAATACATATACCGTTACACCCCTAGTAAAAATGACATGACAGGACGTAACAAAGTGACACATTTTTAGACCTGAGAAAAAGAGGCCTGAATCTTTTCTGGGTAGCTCTGAAAGTTTTAGAGACACAAAGTTAAATAAAATCAATGAACTCTGACTCTGTTACGTATATGGTCATTAAATGTGCCTCTTGAGTGACTGGAGTTTGATTTAGACCTGCTTTGAATTCAAGTCAGTTCCTTTTCATACTGACATTCACAACCTGTTTTACCTAATATGCCATATTTTCAACTGAAATAGGAAGTTCATTTAGCTTAAGGACAGGAAAAGATTGGATTGGGAAAAGTGGTTGTTTCCCAGAATGGTGCCAGACTGAGTGTGATTTGCTAAAACGATGACTAAGTAGCTATTTGGCTATTGATTAACATTATCCAATAGTCTGCACCGTCTAAGTGGCATCAGTGAGAAAGGAAAATTGTTCTAGAAGAGCAAGTCATTTTAATCTGAGAATAGAAAGTGGACTACTAAATTGTTCACAATAAGACCAGGAACATGCATTAAGTCAATTTTATTAAGTCAATTTATAGTCTACTACACTGATGGTGATTTTTTTTTAAACCTTTTTTTTAAGCTTAAATTCAGGGTTATTATAGTTAACTAAAACTAAATATATTACTTAATTACTGCTTAAAGTTATTGCTTAAAAATAAAATAAATGTTAACGGAAGTCAATTACGATATATATATATATATATATATATATATATATATATATATATATATATATATATATATATATATATATATAGGTTTTGTTTGTTTGTTTCAGCTACAGCAACATCTGTCAGTTTTGTTTAGTTTAACGAATTTCCAAAATAACTTAATCTAAAAGAATTAAAATGAAAAAATATTGTGTAGACAATAAAAAATAATAAATTATGAAAAGCTAACTAAAGTTAACATGAAAATATAATATAAAAATAATATCTCATTTAACTATGAACCAGGGTTATGATTAATCAATCATTATCTAAATCTGAAACAAAAAATAATACCATAAAAATACATTTCAGTTGCTTTAAATTAGCAGATGCTTTTATCCAATGCGACTTACAGATGAGGACAGTGGAAGCAATCAAAAGCAACAAAAAGAGCAATGATATATAAGTGCTATAACAAGTCTCAGTTAGGTTAACACAGTACTGTAATAAATAAAAAGAAAACAGGTAGAATAAAAAAAGAATAGAGCAAGCTATGTTAGAGGTCTTTACACACACACACACACACACACACAAACACACACACACACACACATATGCATAACAAATGAAAATAAAATAGAATGGAATACAAAAAGATTAGAAAGGTAGTTAGATTTTTTTAAAGAATAGAATTAGAATAGTGAGTGTTAAAGTTCGAGGGTCAAATAAAGATGGAAGAGATGTGTTTTAAGTCTATTCTTGAAGATGGCTAAGGACTCAGCTGCTCGGATTGAGTTGGGGAGGTCATTCCACCAGGAGAGAACATTTAATTTAAAAGTCCGTAAAAGTGACTCTGTGCTTCTTTGGGATGAACAATCAAGCGACGTTCACTTGCAGAACACAAGCTTCTAGAGGGCAGATAAGTCTGAAGTAATCCATTTAGGTAAATGGGTGCAGAGCCAGTGGTAGTTTTGTAGGCAAACATCAATGCCTTGAATTTTATGCGAGCAGCTATTGGAAGCCAGAGCAAATTGATAAACAGAGGTGTGAGGTGTATTCTTTTCGACTCATTAAAAATTAATCTTGCTTCCGCATTCTGAATTAATTGTAAAGGTTTGATAGAGCTGGCTGGAAGACCTGCCAAGAGAGCATTGCAATAGTCCAGCCTGGACAGAACAAGAGCTTGAACAAGGAGTTGTGCAGCATGATCCCAAAGAAAGGGCTTGATCTTCTTGATGTTAAATAAAGCAAATCTGCAGAATCTGACAGTTTTAGCAATGTGGTCTGAGAAAGTCAGCTGATCATCAATCATAACTCCAAGGCTTCTAGCTGTTTTTGAAGGAGTTGTGGGTGATGTGCCTAACTTGATGGTGAAATTGTGATGAAACGATGGGTTTGCTGGAATCACAAGCAGTTCTGTCTTGGCAAGGTTGAGTTGAAGGTGATGGTCCATCATCCAGGAAGAAATGTCTGTTAGACAAGCTGAGATGCGAACAGCTACCGTCGGATCATCAGGATGGAATGAGAGGTAGAGTTGAGTGTCATCAGCATATTTTATCATTTTTATTTTATATATTTTAGCTAGCATGCATTTTATTTCAAGTAATTTATTATTATTATTATTATAATTATGCTTTTAATTTTAGTTTAATTTAACAAACCCTGATGGGGAGTGATGACACTTCAGGGCCATCTTCAAAAACACATACTGAAAATAAAATGAAACAGCAGAGCATAATGGCAGATTGTTAGTGTCTAAATGGGACTACGGAAATTGTCAGGGGTATTAAACATCATCACGTCCAACAGGTAAAATCAGTTTTGGGCATTTGAACATGCTTTAACATGCATTTGAACAGCTATGCAGTTTTGAAACCATTTGAAATGAAGAAGGATTTACAAATGTCTAAGGTGTCTAAAGGATCAACATGATCAAACTTTGCTTAAATACCTGTTGCACACAATCTGCATGCCTTCTGTTGTAAGATTGATAGCTTTCTTTTTATTATTTTATTTTAGCAAGTAAAAGGTCTCGCATTATACAAACGTCCAGCTTCAGCTCGTGCTTCACGTGTCTTTTTGGTTTGAAATCTTTACTGACTTTTATAAAGTAAATGTAAGAATAGCTTTGTCAGTATATATTTCCAGATGAACACTTACTGTACAGGACTGAAGCAGCTTAGATTTATTATCCAGACATCATTATTTAGAATAACTCTGTTCAAATGTGATCATCAGGTTTTTGAGGGAGGTTTATTTGTTTTACACTGCATTATATGTTTTGATCATAAAACATTATTAAATATAATCTTAATAAGACATATTATTGGCAACATATTTATTCTGCTAATACTGTTATAAAGATCTCTATTTCATATACATGTTTGCCATATTATAATATCAGCATCTGCGCCACATTTAATTTTTATTTTTATTTTACTTTATTTTATTTTTTTAGTTTAGGTCTGAATAAAACTGAGGTGTTTTTTTTCTTCCTCAAGTAGGAGCTCCATATTCCCACTATACTGTATCTTACTTTATAAGCCATAAAAGCCTGATGCATCAAATAAGATACAAAACCAGCTTTTTTACAGATCTGTTTTTCAATTTTGTCTAAAGTTTCAATAAACTGTTCCATTTGAAAGACTTTGCTTACTTTAGGTCAGGCTATACAGGGTTAATGTTATCATGGTAATGAAATGTATTGCATCCCAAATTTCACTAGATGGCAGCAAACACTCAATAAGAGCATCAGGGAATCAGTCAAACGCTGGCTGACTGAAAACTTCTTCAAAAACATGTTGATATTGGAGAAATCAGTTCTCTATTCATTTTGTGTACAAAACATCCAAAGTGATTCACAAATGACAAATATCATGCATTTTATCACAATGCTCATCCTCGAGTTAATGTTTTGCATATGAAGGATTCCTCATATAGTGTTTAATTACTGTTTTATTACTCTTTTAAAGATTGCATAAACTTTTTTTTTTTTTTTTTTTTTTTTTTTTTTTTTTTAAATGGGCTCTTCAGACTATAAGTGATTTTACAACCATAATGTAAAATGTAAAACAAACTCTTATTTATTTTATAATTTTGTTCTCATAAGCCATATAGCCTTGGGTTTTTTTTATGTTTCAGACACGTCAATCACAGAAACAATGTTGCATACATTCATATAATGATTAAATGGTTTTTAATTTTCGGAAAGGAGCGCTGAGCAAGTTTACTGTATCATTCTTCTCATGAAAACAGTCTGTGCCACATTTCACTCCATGAGGTCGAATTATAATTTTCTATTTGAATGTTGTTGTTTTTTTTTTTATGTCAGATGACCACTGACTCACAAACTGAATAAATCTGTGATAAGGTCTGGGGTTCCAAAAAATAAGGACAAATGACCTTAGTGAGATCTGAATCCACTTTTAATGCAGAAGATGATTTGAATGCAAAGAAACTTTTTCACTTAAGTGAAAACACCCTTGGAGATGCGTTCCTGGCTTCCTGCCAGACGGGCTGTTGTGGAGACAGACAGACTAAACACAAGCCCTAAACCCTCTGAGGACCAACTAGAGACTAGAGACAGACTGTGTGTGTGTGTGTGTGTGTGTGTGTGGGTGGGTGGGTGTGTCCTCCTTAAAATACCTTATTCTACTGGTTTCATTTTAATCAGTTCCTCTCACCTGGTTTTGCTCTATCAAGTAGCAGCTGAACACCGTACAGCAACTGTACAAACAAAACAAAACAAAAATCCCATGAAGACCTGCACAGGACCAAACAAATGCAAGATCATTAACATGACAGACAGAACCAGAAAATGGACCATTTTAGTCTGTAAACAAAATATCTCTTAAATTTAAAAGATTTCTTGCTCTCAGCAACCAATAATTAAGTAAATAAATAAATAATCCCACATTCTGGTCATATTTTCTTTGACTTGGGTATTTTATTATTTATTTATTATTAATTTTTTTGCACCTGATTTTTCAAGATGAGGGCATAACATATCCTGTACATAATGGAAAGATTTTGCTTTGGTAAACCTTTGTTTTGTTATGTTTTTTTTTTTTATATTAATATTTTATTAGTAGGCTAATACATTTATTATTTCAATAACATTTTAAAATATAAAGTAAAAATATCAAATAATATTAAAATATGTGCACACAAAGCAGACATTGCTCTAAGTTTAAATGTGAGTAATTGTAATAAAATCCGGTAGTATAGGGTCCAATTCACACTAATAACTAATTGCTTATTAGCATGTCTATTATTAACATATTGGCTGTTTATTGCTTATAGTGCTTATAAAGTACGTATAATGCATGACATCCATAATCCTACCCAATACCCTAAACTTAACAACTACCTTACAAACTATTAATAAGCAGCAAATAAGGGGTTAATTGAGGCAAAAGTCATAGTTAATGGTTAGTTAATAGTGAAAATTGGACCCTAAAATCCATTTTTATAATATTAGTGATATTTTTAAAAGATATCCATATGAGATACAGATTTGTTATTGCTTAAGTCTTATTGCAAGCTTTGTGGGGTATATAAGAGAGTAAAGGTTGGGAAACACAGATTTAAGGCACAGACATGCTCTCATACACACACTCTCACATCTCAGATGAATGTCAGAATCATTTCATTGTTGAAATGTGACACGTGTGTCTGGGCTGTTTAATTTGTGAGAGCGGTTTGCTGGCCATGCAGTACAGGGTTGAAGATATGGGGGACTTTAGAGGCACAAAGACAATTTGCATTGAGAAAAAGCAGCCTGTGATGGTGCAGGGTGGTTACTATGGTTACATGTGTGCTAGCAGGGGCTGGGTCAGGCACAGATGAGGGTGAGGTAATAAGCCCATTGAGTACACACACACACACACACACACACACACGGCTCATTGAACTTGCTTTGTGGTTTGAAGCCACCTACTGTAAAAGGGCACTAACCAGCTCAAATACTTCAACATTAAAAGACTAGTTCACATAAAATGGACCTACTGTCTTTCTTTACTCACTTCATGTCATTCCAAATCCATATCCTGTTAATTTTCTGTAGAACACAAAAAAGAGAAATATTGAACGCACAAACTTTTTACATATCAACAGTTCAGAAGTGTTATTTTAGTATCAATGAAATACTATTATTAATATTTTGGATTTGTTTTTATATTTTTTATATTTTCTGTTTTTAATTTCAGTTAAAGTTTTAGTAATTTTGTTGTGTTTTTGAATTTTTTGTTAAATGTCTACATATATTTTATTAATTTGTATTTATTTTCATATTAGTTTTATTAATATATCAAGTTAAATTAGAAATCTTGCCTTGGCAGCTAGCTGAAATAATAAATTGTTATATTTTAGCATTTATTTTATTTAATAAGCAATTTTTGAACAGGTAAATACAACTTAATTGAATTCATAAAATGTAAAACTGGAGCTCTTTTGGTTGTCAGATGTTTGCAGTGATCAAAAACATCATATAATTCTTATCAGTCCACGATAATGTACGCACATCTCACAGCACAGTCAAACTAGGATGTGTTTCAGGATAATATCATTGCTAGACATATTACAAGTAAAAATGAGCTCATATCTAACTGAGAGGCTAATCACCGTCCTGTAGTATGATTGCACCCATTGGAGTCATGAAACAGGCTTCTGATGAATAGATGAAGGGCAATATCAACACGATCCCGTCCAGAAACACACTGTTTTACACCAAGCCTGTGACTGTATTACCTTTAATAAAAAAGAAAAATACCAGTCATAAAGAAAATAGCCTCCCCCACAGAACAGTTCATTTTCCTGCCGCAGAAGCTATTAGTTTCTCCCTCTGCAAAACAATTTACATCTTCATAAACAATTACAGTCCTGCTCGGGCAATTTACACCGTTGTTTTAGTGACGTCGCACAACTGAAATTAATATGGAGCAGAAGTGGAGGGTCATTAGCTGAGCTGCCTGGGAAACACAGTCGAATCTTCAGCCATAAGGCAGCGTAATCCTCCTCGTTTTACCCATTCAGGATCTTTATCAACAAACAGACAAATAAGACATTACCGGTCTGCGTTAGGTTTGTTCTCTGTAGTAAACAAGAAATGGATTTAGCATGTGGAGGACTTTGGATGCCTGCATTAGCTTGAACAATAAACATATTAAATTTTTATTGCCGGCTCCGTATGCGTTTTTTTTTAAAGCACCAGGACGATGCTAATCTCAGTCCTTCATGGCGTGCAAAATAAATATGAGAGCTGACAAAGGAAGAGGAGGTCATATAAAAGAGAGAGGAAAAAGAGAAATAAAATACTTTTTTTTTAAGTTAAATTAAAAGACAGGAAAACAAATATGCAAAATGATATTGGTTAAGATTAGTCAGTTCTTTAAGTGTCATTAAATAGCAATAAACAGCACTTTTAAAGCATTATTTAAATCTAGGTTAATTAACTTGTGCACTACTGGGCTTTTATGTCATCAAAGATGAATTTATTTGATCAGAAATACAGTAAAACATAAATACTGTGAAATATTATTACAATTTAAAATAACTGTTTTCTATGTACATTTCCTGTGAAATGTAATTTATTTCTATGTTCAAAGCTGTATTTTCAGCATCCTTACTCCAGTCTTCAGTGTCACATGAACATTATTATGAAACATTATTATTCAAGAAACTATTATTATCAATGTTAAAAACAGTTGTGCTTCTTCATATTTGTGACGAAAGTGTTCATTTTATCAGGAGCCTTTGAGTAATTAAAAGTTTAAAAACAGTGTTTATTCAAAATAGAAATCTTTTGAAATAATATTTTTTAAAAATTATGAATCTTTGCTGAGTAAAAGTTTTTAATTTCTTAAAAAAAAAAGTAAAACAAGTCCTACTGACTCCCAAACTTTTGATCAGTACTAATACATTTTAACATTTTAAAATGTAGAAATTAGCAAACCTGAATGAATATGTAAAATAGTATATTTATAATATTATAATATTAATATAATGCAGTACAAATAATTTTTTGTTCATTCATGATGCCTGTTTTGTTCTTGAACTGCCTGTAAATTAAGCAGTGCAAACCTTAGCTGGTTTTGCTTCATACAAGTTGCTTATCATTAAACAAAAAAGTCTTTAAAATTAGATTTTAATTCATATTATTACGTGAAATGTACATAATCTTTGTTTGTCTTGAGTATTTTGCTCTTGGTTTCTGATTGAACAAGCAACTTTTACTGTTTTGTTATTTTGTTGTCTGAATTATGCATGATTTATGGTTAATTGCATTTCATAAAGGATTGAAAGTGCATTATGCCCTTTTTACTCAATATAAACCCTGTATGAAGGAACTTTTCTGTAGGAAATATACATAGGATGGTAGATTTCAGGAAGTCATTTGTCTATTTATGATCATATAATTTTGTGAACCTGAGGTCACTTATTTAAATTTAATCCATCAGAAAAAAATAATTAAAAAAATAATGCTTATTTAGCCTACTGTTTGTCTTTTTTTATTTCTTTCTTTTTTTTCTTTTTTTTTAGATATCACAAGCAGGGCAATTACATAATGTGCAATACATTTTAATTAGAAATTGCAAAGTGGAAATATTTATGCAAATGTTTTTCCAGAAACATTCTGGGGAATTTGATTTGGTTTCATGATCTAGCAAACAATTATTTTACAGCATTTGTTAATATTTGTACTCTTAACTTTTTGTACAGGTAAAATAACTGGAAGATACAGTATAATAACCGGATTGATATTGTTAGTTTCTGCCACAAGGGGGCAGTGCATGGTAAACAAAATTAAAGTTAGGCTATGGAGCTGTTACATTGTGTTTCTAAGGTGTTCTTCATAGACTCATATACTAATAAACAGTTGAACAGACCCAGATGACCCCACAAGGAAATCTGGAAAGTAATATTTTATAAAAATTTGAAATCTGGATTTTTCAGGAAAAAGAGACTGGCAGGGGAGAAAAATGCCAAAGTATCATTTAAATAATAAATCAGTCTAAGGTAAAGAGTTTCTGAATATTTAAAATGTGGAGTTTACAGATCAGAAACATTGACAGTGGATGAATACTAATTTCCTGCGGCTGGTATCTGATGAGGGGTTAAACTGGACGCCGGATAAATTATTAATTTCCTTTCTTCCTGTTATTTTCATACCTTTGATAGGCTTCTTTTGGTCAGCCCACCCCTGTATATTTTACTGTTTTATCTGAAAAACAGCAGGGGGAGAAAAAGAATTTCCTCTGAAATATTAACATATCGGAATCTTGGCATGTCAAAGAGAGATCAGACAGGTACACTCTTAGAAAAAAGGGTTCATTGGGGTTCTATATAGAACCATAGGGTTCTTTACTCAACTCCAAAGAACCTTTTATGCTAAAAAGGTTCTATAATGACAAGAAAGAACCCTTTTGGCACAAAGGTTCTTTAGGCTATTATTCATTCATATATTACATTATTATGCAACATTTTAAATTATTGTTTGTAGTAACTTAATATCACATTTTAATCATGCTGATTTTTGGAGAAAAACTGAAATGGCACTCTTCGTGTGATATTGATTAACTACATAAAATGATATAAATATATACATTTTCTAATCCCCAAATCTTGAATTTGTGATAATTCACATGCATTCATAAATGCATTTGAATAAACCGAATAATGCAGTGAAAGAACGCACCCAAAATGCACACGCGCTAATGCGCACTAGCATAAGCAAAGCCGCTCCGAAATCCCAAACTGATTTAAACGAATCGCGATCCGCAAACTGACTCAAATGATTCGCGATCCCGCTTTGAACTCCCGAAATGAATCAAATGATTCACGATCCCGCTCTGAACTCCCTGCTCCGAACTCGAACAAATCACATATCATTTAAAAAGGCAAGCGAACTGAAAGCGCGTGTCTGCTACCCCGTGAACTCTGCTTGGTGCTGCTCTGTTCCCCTTGTTCTCTACTGCTGGAGTCAGAGTCGGCTGTTCCCAGTTTATTGGTGAGTGACGCCCTGTGTTAAGTTATGCTGCCTTGTTCCGTCCGAAGTTAAGATACAGCTTCACCTAATTAGAGAGTAAGCTACCAGTCTGTCTGCCATATTCATAATTTAGATATAAATATATAGCTTGTGTATATTCACGAATTGCAGTGATTTGTTGTGTATTGCTCGACAGGTAATTTTTCTATTGTGGTGTTGTGCTATGCTGTCTTTGTTTGTGTGAGTGTGTTGGCTCCGAACTCCCGAACTGACACAAATGATTCGCGATCCCGCTCCGAACTACCGAACTGACTCAAATGAATCGCGATCCCGCTCCGAACTCCCAAACTGACTCAAATGATTCGCGATCCACAAAATTACTCTAATGATACGTAAACCCGCTACGAACTGACACAAATGATTCGCGACCCCGCTCTGAACTACCGAACTGACTCAAATGATTCGCGATCCCGCTCTGAACTACCGAACTTACTCAAATGATTCGCGATCCCGCTCCGAACTCCCGAACTAACTCGAATGATTCGCGAACCCGCTCAGAACTCCCGAACTGACTCAAATGAATCGCGATCCCGCTCCGAACTGCCAAACTGGCTCAAATGATTCATGCTCCAAGAACTGGATCAAATGATTCACGAACCCGCTACGAACTCCCGAACTGATTAAAATTATTCACGATCCCGCTCCGAACAACCGAACTGACTCAAATGATTCATGCTCTGAAATCCCAAACTGACTCAAATGATTCGCTAACCTGCTCCGAACTCCCGAACTGACTCATATGATTCGCGATCCAGCTCTGAACTCCCCAGCCGGCATTTCAACGTTGATTCAACGTTGAAACAACGTCGATTCAACGTTGAAACAACGTCAGGTACCATGGTTGAATCAACGTTGAAAAACCTTTCGATTTTGCAAATTGGATCAACGTTGAAATCACGACGTTGATTCACCGTTGAAATCGTGACGTTGATGTATGGTTGAAATCACAACGCTGATTCACTGTTGAAATCCCGACGTTGAATCAACGTTGAATAACCTTTCGATTTTGCAAATTGGATCAACGTTGAAATCACGACGTGGATTCACCGTTGAAATCGCGACGCTGTTTCACCGTCTTACCTGCATTATGGGTGAATTAGGGTCGTGCTGCAGCCCTGGGATGAAAGCTGAATGAGGTGTTGATTTTGAAAAGTTAATCAGCGTTGATAACACGACGTTGTTTCCCCGTCGTACCTTGCACCGTGTGTAAATACACCTAGATCCTAGTTGGCATTTAGATCAACAATGTACATGCAAGGCTAAAAATCTAATGACTGGCAGCAATGGCTTTACAAACAACTTCAATAAACTACCACATGCTCAAAATTGTCAAACAGCAGTTTAATTTTGGAAACATACTGTATAAAACAGATGAAAATAATCCCACACTTTATTATGCAGAGTATGCATGGAGGTAATGCTAAAAACAGGTAGTAGAACAATCCAAATACAATAATATTTAAAGGTTTTTGTGAAATAATTTGGCACATAAATGCATATTTTTTTCAGCACTTACAAGACAAACCATTGTACCTTTATGACTGAAACCAGTGGATCTTTTATTTTGGTGGAAACCTACAGTTTCTGTCAAAAACATGTTTTAGTAATGTGTCTCATTACAAGAGTTGTGTACATTTGTGCCGTGAAAATGTGTTGAACAGTTCGAGAAGGGAACCTTCCACCAGTTGATTTCTAATGGGAACCCCCCCGGACTGTGTCTTCTTTACCGTGGGGAATGCAGAATGAGATTTCTACCGCAGGGCACTCTAAAATGTTAGAACCAGCAGCCTTAGTGTATACAGTGTGGTGGTGCTTCGGGTGATCCTTGAAAGTGTCCCAGCGCTCGGTCCTTTCTGACGCCGTCCCCTCCACTCTCTCCCACTTGTGCACTTTCTGTACCGTCCTGTATAAACATTTACATTTAATCATTTAACAGACGCTTTTATCCAAAGCGACTTACAAATGAGAAGAACCGAAGCAGTCAGGTGTACAAGCGAACAACAACAGTATACAAGTGCCATGACAAGTCTCAGTTAGTCTAGTACAGAACGCATAGCCAGGTTTTTTTTTTTTATATATATAAAAGACAAGAAAAGAAGGAAAAGTGCTAGCATTAGTTGGTTAAGTTCTGGTGAAAAAGATGAGTCTTAAGATGTTTCTTGAAAATGATTAAAGACTCAGCAGTTCGGATTGAGATTGGGAGGTGATTCCACCAGCTGGGCACAGTCCAGGAAAAGGTCCGTGAGAGTGATTGTGAACCTCTCTGGGATGGCACCACAAGGAGTCGTTCACTTGCAGAGCACAAACTTCTGGAGGGAACATAAGATTTAACCAGTTTGTTTAGGTATGTTCACAATGTTTGACAATAACTTTGATATTGTGAAATATATTTAACTGAAAACTGAATGCAAAATAAATCACACAATATTTTCACTTTACAGTTCAGTAACAGTGAGGTTGGAAACAAAGTGGACAACACTATTCATTAAACACTTATTTAATGTATTCAGATGAAAATGTACAATATTAACAAATTATTCACAAGCAGTGTTTTCAGAGCCCCCAGTTACACTGTTTTAATCAGAACACTAACATCACAGTGTAGTAAAACAAATAAAATCTAATTCAGTACATTTTTATTAAACTAAGCACAACCAAAACCTATCACAAAAGGTCAAAGCATCTCTAGCAGAAGTGACAGTGCAATGAAGCAGATGAACAATTTCTTACCAATGTTTCAAGAACAAGCTGGATCCTTGATGACTCTACAAGGGGAAAGAAGAAATGGTTTACTGAAAAGTTCTTAAAAAGCAGGATTTCATATTATACCATTTCTTTAAACCATTTATTCTCAAACTTTTTTGAAGTACCACTTCAGAAAATATTTGTTATTAAATATTAAGTTGCACCATAATGACCAACATTACATTTCAGCAGCGTAGTAGACCAAACTATTCAGCTACAGCTCTACAGTTAAAAAAATGAGGCAGTTTTATTCTAATAAGAAAATTAATTGTCAGACACTTTACCATGGTAAATACAGTTTGAACATTAACACTACAACTGTGCTTACATACACAGGTAAATGAAAAAAAAAGTTTAAATGAAAATGTAATTTTAAATGTAATTATGTAACAAAAGTAACAAAACTGTACTGTACTTTAACTGTAACATACTTAAATGTGCAAAAAAAAAAACTTACTCAAAGATTAAGTTAAAATGTATTAACATTAATTAGTTTAATTTAGTGATTCACCTGCATAACAACTAGAGGGGGCCTGACACTTTGAGAACCATGGCTTTAAACAATCCTTTTTTTTTTTTTTCATTTTCATTAATTCATTAAAATTATATTATTTAAATAACGACATTTGCACTTATATGTTGCAGAAAACACTTTGAAACTATTATAAGAATACAAACATATATAACACACCTAATGCATGGGATTCATATCAGGAAAATATGGGAAAATCTCTAAAAGACAGACATTAACACATAACTCACCAGTAACACATTAGGTGAGCATCTAACTTGATCAGCTGTGATAAAGCAATGCAAAAATAGACACACGGGTATTTATTTATCTGCAGGTTACATGTCCTTTTAACTACCCATTTGTAAACTCTGGTAATACTTTACTATTTTCAAAAGATAATAAAGATAAAGTTAGCGATTTTCTTACCTCATTTTGACAGGATGTTTTCAGGACCTCGCAGAACACCTGACCTTTCTTGTGTTCACAGTTTTTGTACTCCATTGACAGGTCACGACTCAAATTCGCTCAAAATAAATAAAAAATGTACAGGCAAATATGAAATAATTCGGGACCGACCGAGCAGTCAGTTATAACGAGCAGCAGCTCACATAGCCGCCTCACTCACAGAAAGACGACAATAACGGTCATATTTTTAAATGTAGAAAAGCGCGAACCGATTCGTTGTCCATTTTCCTGAATGACAGCCAGATTAACCAATCATGATAGAAGTAATAAAATAAAACTACCAATGGGAGTTGTTTCAGTGTGATAATGCAGCGAAATGTATAGTTTTATTGTTGTTAATGATGATAATATTTAACATATACCTTTAGATTTTAGAATAGGTATCATGACTAAAATATTTTTAAATGCTATTAAAATAATAATTAATTTAAATAATTTAATATAAATAATTTAAAAGCTTGTTAACCTTTTTCTAACATTTAGCATTAAACATTTTTAACGTTGTTTCATTAAAACAACTGACCTTATTTCAACCATATTTCAATGTTGAAAGTTGGTCATGTGCTGGAAGTTTTTCAACAGTTCATCTTTAAACGTTGAATCAACGTTGTTTCAACGTTGAAACCACAACTGACCTTATTTCAACCATATTTCAACATTGAAAGTTGGTCATGTGCTGGATGTTTTTCAACCATTCAGCTTTAAACGTTGAATCAACGTTGTTTCAACGTTGAAACCACAACTGACCTTATTTCAACCATATTTCAACGTTGAAGGTCGGTCATGTGCCGGCTGGGTCCCAAATCCGATCTCGATCCTGACAAATGATTTGACAAATGACAAATCACAGATCACAGATCATTTAAAAAGGCAAGCGAATGAACTGAAAGTTGTCTTTCTACGTGTCTGCTACCCCGTGAACTCTGCTTAGTGCTGCCCTGTTCCCCTTGTTCTCTACTGCTGGAGTCAGAGTCGGCTGTTCCCAGTTTATTGGTGAGTGACTCCCTGTGTTAAGTTATGCTGCCTTGTTCCGTCCGAAGTTAAGATACAGCTTCACCTAAATTGGAGAGTACCAGTCTGTCTGCCATAGTCATAATTTAGATATAAATATATAGCTTGTGTATATTCTACTGTGGAAATACTGGCAGTTTCCTCTTTGTGAGGAAATGACACTCTTTGTGTGATATTGATTAACTACATAAAATTAGATTATATAATATAATTTCTAACCCCTGAATTTTGTGATCATTCACATCATGCATTCATAAATGCATTTGAATACACCGAATAATGCAGTGAAAGAACGCACTCAAATTCACATGCGCACTAGTATGACTTCACCATGAAACTATACATTAGCCTAGAAGCATGAACTTTTTAGGAACGATTTGTTTAGTTTTGGAATAGCTATACTTGATACTGTTAAAAGGCACATAATTAAAACAAAAAATACGAGTTCACATATCACACCTACACGCTGGGAAAACGTAATTAGAACTAGCTACTAAATTAGTTAAAAATGCCTATCCATATACAGCTATGATCAGCTGTTCCTTCATCTTGGCTGAGCTTTCAACGTTGTCACGGGAAAGGATGAAGCTGATTGGTTGGTTAGTATCTCATGACCTGCGGTGCGCTTGCGGCATTTTGAAAAGTTGGATGTTTTTAGCTCAATGCGGTGAGGACTAGTGATGGGAAGTTTGATTCTTTTCCGCGAACCGGTTCTTTCGGACGCATATAATAAATAATCATAATACTTTGATACTTCTTGAATAGTGCTAATGTAAATTTGTAAATATGAGGCTTTGATGTTATTCTGAAATGCTGATCTGAATTTGAAATTCTTTATGAGTGATATTAATGCAATTTTGTAGATTTGAAGTACTTGATGTTCTAAAATGTTGATCTGACTTTTAATCTATGTATTCACATTCTTTATGAGTGATATTAATATGAATTTGTAGATTTGAAGTACTTCAATATCTGTATATTTCCATTGTGAGTTATATTAATATGGATTTGTAGTTTCGAGGTACTTGTTGTTCTAACCTTATGGGAATTTAGATGAATCTGTATGTTTGCAATATTTATTAGTGATAGTTTAATGTAATTTTAAAATGGACTTGTTTTGTAATATGTAGATGTAGGTGAAACTCTATTTTCATTATTTATGCGTTTTTTTATTTATTTATTTTTTTAATGGTTGGTGTTTTAATGTTGATTTGTAAATTTTAAAGCCTTGAATATTTGAAATATATATATATATATATATATATATATATATATATATATATATATATATATATATATATATATATATATATATATATATATATATTATAAGAAGGTTTACCTTCCAACATGACAAAGACCCAAAGCACACAGCAGAACTGAAGAGATTGACTAAGAAAAAGAAAAAGGTGAATGTCCTTGCATGGCCTAGTTAGAGCCCAGACTTAAATGAATACTTCACCCTAAAATGAAAATTTTGTCATTAATAATTTACCCACTTCATATAACCCAGATTGCATGTCTTATGGCAGATGGAGTATTCTGACAACGACTTTCATACCTTTTATGGAACTTGACACTGTTATTTACTTGGCAGTCTATGGGACCGTCTCAAGCCTCCAGGTTTGCATCCAAAATATCTTAAAAGGGGGGGTGAAATGCTCGTTTTCACTCAATATCCTGTTAATCTTGAGTACCTATAGAGTAGTACTGAATCCTTCATAACTCCCAAAAGTGTTTAGTTTTATTATATTTATAAGAGAAAGATAGTCTGTACTGTTTTTTCCTGGAAAAACACGACCGGGTGGAGGCGTGACGTGTGGGCGGAGCTAAAGAATCACGAGCGCGAATAAGCTTTTGCGATTGAGAGCGTTTGGAAGCTGTGACATTACCGTGAGGGAAAAAATATAATCCAAAACAAACCATGGCTACCAGTCAGATTCAGCCGTATATTTATGATCCAGAATCAGATCTGGAGGCTGAAATTTAACAAGAGCAGCATCAGCAAAGGCGTCTCTATGTGGTATGTACTGAAACTGTATATATTTGCTCAGTGGTTTTGGAAAATGACTAAGTTCCACCTTATGTCGTCTTTTTTTTTTTTTTAAGCTGTACATGTGGAAAGTGCAGTTTGATGCCAATATCGCATGTTGTTTACTTGATGTGCTTACACGCTGATAGCTAAGTTAACAACACAGAGATATTTGAAGCAGTTTTACTCACCGCCTGCGGTTCCAACACACGATCGTGACCCTTTTTCGTTCGGATTGCATCATCCTTAAGAAATAAACGATGTGCAAATCCGGCGTCAAACTGGGCCTTGTTTGTAAAACAAGCATCTTCGAAATGCAGGGAACAAACACAAACACTTGCACAACTCCGTTGATGCTCTGTAAAAATAAACTCCATCCACTGGTCCCTTAATGCTGTTTCTCTTTTGGTCTGCTGTGCTTTGGTGACATTTCGCTCTCTCACTCTGGTCAGTGAGTGTCTCTTCTCTGGCGCTCTTCCGGGAGAAGTGCCTCATGACCCATATAAGGAAATTCCGCTCCATCTAACGTCACACAGAGCCATACTCGGAAAAAACTTTACGAAACTTGTGACAAACCGGAAGGAGTATTTTTGGAACAGAAATACTCCTTGAAACGTACATCTTAATTTTTGAAACTTTGTCCATGTTTAGCATGGGAATCCAACTCTTCAACAGTGTAAAAAACTCAGTATGCATGAAATAGCATTTCACCCCCCCTTTAAATAAATTGAGAGACGAATTTCCTATAAAGACGAACAAAGCTTTTACGGGTTTGGAACAACATGGGGGTAAATGATTAATGGCAAAATTTTCATTTTGGGTTGAAAATATGGAATGATATGAAGACTGCAGTGCACAAATGCTCACCAGCAAATTGAACTGAACTTGAGCAGTTCTGTAAAGAAGAGTGGTCAAATATTGCAAAGCTATTAGAGACAAATCCCAACAGACTAAAGGCTGTAATTCAAGCAAAAGGTGCTTCAACAAAAAACTGACAAAAGGGGATGATGCTTTTTGCATCTCAGTGATCAAACAAATGCAGTCAATTATTATCATTATGTTGTTTGTATCATACTGACACCATCATTTATCATTTCCACTATCAAAATCATTTATCTGTGGTAAACCCTTAGACTATAAAAGTCATTGGGATTCACTGTGGGCATTCTGAGCTCAGTTAGGATAAGATAGACACAACTAGTTTGGATGTGAGAGCGAAGTAGAAACAAGTCGTCCCTTTGTTGAATCATAATCTCTGTTTTTCCCAGGGAATGTGCATTATTCCGCTTCATATGAAAGAATGAGTGAAGGAAGTGCTGGAGTAAATCAATTCTGTGTAAATTATTAAGAATGGAAGAATGCAGCCGACCCCCCCCCCCCCCCCCCCCCCACCACCACCACGGTCATACAGAGAGATAGAGACTGAAGCCTCTCTCTCTCTAACTCTCTCTCTCTCTCAGTCTCTGTCTCTCTCTCATTAGCGGCTGGAGTCGGGGGTTCCCTGAGAGTGAGGAGACCGCGAGCTCGACGGGAGAGAGACGGCCGGACCTTCACATCCTCGGGCTCCTGCTCTCTCTCTCTCCCTGGAAGCTCATTAGTACGAGCACTGATGCATAAGAGCTGGTCATTAGCTCACTCTCTCTTTCTCCCCTCTTTTACCTCTCAACAGCCTCCGTCCATCTGTCTGCTTCTCACTTCCGCTCCGAGGTGAGACCGACACAAGACGAGGAGCGTCAGGCGATTAAAAGACAGACAGAAACGACTGTCCTCCTCTTGCCTCTTTATATCTGTTCTCTATTCAATTTTGACTCAATTTTAAGTTCTTCATTGGCATGATTGTGTTTAGAAGCACACAAAACAATGACAAGAAAAATAAATATACAAAAATATATTAAATAGCAATAAAATAATATTAAAATAAGGTGCAAAATCATTAATAAAACACACACACACACACACATAATAGGCATTTATCAAGACATTATTCTATTATTTTATTGTATAAATTCTTCTCTCCTTTTCACATTTTCTCCTCTTTCTCTTCACTCCTAATTTTTTTCTTTCCCCTTTTTCTGCTCGCATTTTCTTCTCTTCTTGCCGCATAACCCTCTTCATTCCTTTACTCTAATTTCTCACATCTAATCCTATTTACTCTCCTTAATTTTTCCTCCTTTGCATCTCATTTGCTCCTTTCATTCTCTCCTCCGCTGTCTTCTCATCTCGTCTCTGCTCCCTCATTTTCTCCTCACTTTTTCTTTTCCCTCTCATTTTTATCTAGCATTTCTCAGCTCCTCTTATTTCTCATCTTGTGTCATCAGATGAGTTGACAGTGAGAGCAGGTTTGTACAAATTTGGACGTGAAGCCTTTCAGATGAAGTCCATCTTCTACAGCAGTGAGTAAACTCAAATGCTTGACCATCTCTCTCTCTCTCTCTCTCTCTCTCTCTCTCTCTCTCTCTCTCAATTGAGCAGGAAAAGACTCTCAAGTAAATAAGATCTCTCTCTCTCTCTCTCTCTCATCTCAGTGGTTGTGTGCTGTAGGGGCTGCTGGTAAATAATGTCTGGTGAGAACCGTGTGCCCGCGAGCAGGGTGAGAGCCGGACCACCCCGCACTCCTGGGGCTCCGTCAATCTGTCTATTCTTCCCTCATTCTCTCTCCTTTCCTCCTTATTTCAGTCCTCTCTTTTTCCTCAGTCTGACACATACACAATTCACATGACACCTGCCTTTCCATCTGCTTCACAAACACACACTGGGCTCTTCCTGCACACACACACACACACACACACACACACACACACACACACACACACACATACACGGCCATTCTGGAAGAATCAGCTCAGTGTCAATTCATGAGTGTGAATTGGAATTGAATTTGAATTACAGTTAAGAAAGAAATTCAGCAAAGTTACACAACAGAACTGTTCAGTTTTGAAAGAAATAGTAAATAATTACATGATTAATTTGACTAATTACGCATATTTATTCACTATTTATTTTCTCTAATCTAATCAGACATATTTAGCTATTTAGTTGCACTGAAATAAGTTCTCATTTCATTTTGTAAATAATATGAAATTATTGTCCATTTGTGTGTGTGTGTGTGTGTGTGTGTGTGTGTGTGTGTGTGTGTGTGATAGTTGTGTGTTTGTATATACATATTTCCATTTAATATTTAGATTTTGTTTTAGTTTTATTTCAGTTAAATGCTATCCTTTGAAGTTTATATTCATCAAAGAATCCTAAAAAAAAAAATTATAATAGTTTCCACAGAAATATTACAATTAAAAAACGATTCTGATCATACTTATAAAATGTAAATATATATTTTTTATTTATTTATTTATTTATTTAAGATAAGATAATGCAGTTCACACAAAACAGATGCATTATTAATTAATTATAATTAAAATAATTAAAAACCTACACTCACTGCAGTATGACTTCACATTTCATTTTCTATTACTTTATTTACTTCTACTTCCTACTTCAGTTCAAATTTGAAATAGGGTTCTGCATGCTGTTTGCTAAATCAATTCAAATGCAATCAAAATTCAGGAATTGAAAAGACTTTTTGATTCTTTTCTGAATGGAGCACAACCTTGAGGTCCTCCTGCCTTTCCATCTGCTTTCTGAAACACACACAAACACAGATCTCCTCTGTCTCTCCCTCAGTCTCTGCTGTAGCTTGATTAATGTTAGCTGGCTGTGCTCATGAACTTTCAGAGCCTCTAAAGTGCTAATAACTGTGTGTGTGTGTGTGTGTGTGTGTGTGTGTGTGTGCTCCAGTCCAGAGCCAGTCACTGAATTGATTTGCTCATTTATTTAAGGCAATATGAGCAAATTTGTCCAATAAGGCAGAGGGAACAGACCTTTTTCTGTTTGTGCTGGATCCACATCCCATAATTACTGTTTCACAGGATGAGATGGACTCCTGGAATCCGGACAGCAGGGAATATTATGCCAAATCAAATCGCTCTGTAGGAACATTGAGGTTGATTTACAGCAGAGCCGGCTGACCATGACTATACACCCGTCATATATATATTCATCCGGGATCAGATCCCATTACAAAACCGCAAGAATATGACATTCATTAGATAATTGGTCTGATGAAATGCACAGAAGCATTATCTTTTGGTATTACTTGATGACTTCTGGGATGTTTGTGCACTTACATAGGTGCTAATAATTGCTGGATGTGCAATGTAACAGTGGTTTATGAGGAGACCTGCAAAGAATTCTGGGAGACATTTAGGACAAATGAAGATGTTGCAAAGGTGACCTGCCGTCTGGTCTGTTAACTTCACATTGAAAGCCACAAATAAATGGATTTCATATACAGCCAGTCGATGAAAGAACTTCATTTCACCTGTCAAGTGTTTGATTTCTGTACCCGAGAATCCACGCTTTTACTGGGAAGGAATTTATTTGCTGCCTTTCAGAGCATCTTTTAGTTTAAACCAGCTGCTTTATTATTATTATTATTATTATTATTATTATTATTATTGTGGAGTTCTAAATGCACAATTTACCGGAAAATCTCTAAGATGATGTCCTGGTTATATTTTATACCTGTGTGTGTGTGTGTGTGTGTGTGTGTGTGTGTATTCGATTCAATTCAAGTAATGCACATATATATTTGGGGTCAGCAAGATTGTTCCTTTTATTTTTTTTTTTAACAATTTTTCAATAAATGTTTTATTCAGTTTGGAAACATGAAATCGATCAAAGGTGAAAGACAGTTATAATCTTACGGAAGATTTCTATTTCAAGTAAACGCTTTTCTTTATAACTTTCTATTCATTGAAGAATTCTGAAAAATTATATTATAGTTTCCACAAAAATATGAAGCCACATTGATAATAATAAAAATAAAAAAATAAAATAAAAAAATAAGTGCCTTGAGCAGCAAATCAGCAGATTATTTTTCTAAAACATCATGTGACACTGTAGAATGATGTAGTAATGATCCTGGAAATTCAGTTTGATCACAGGAATATAATCAAACATTTACATATATTAAAATAGAAAGCAGTTATTTTAAATTGTAATAATATTTGTACAATATTACTGTGTAAAAAAAAAAAAAAAACTGTATTACAACTTTCACTAGGTAAGATTTATTTTTTAGACTACCTTGGTAATGGAGGGAAGGAAATATGTTAATTGTCATGAAAATAAAATGCTCATAAACAAGGCAAACTAAAACTCTTGCTGTTTATTTTGTTTTGATTTTAGGTTGAATTGTGACGTTCTTTTGTGAGATTCACTAATATACAATGTAAAAACTTTTCAAAGTTGGTAATAAACAAAGATTATTGGAGCATATTAAAAGAAAACACTATTTTAGTTTTTCTACTTGAATCTTTCATGTTTAATTCACTGTTACTTGCTGTTTCGTTGTAATTAATTGTGACATGTACTAGGAAACTGACAGTTGTTCCTACAGAGAAAACGATAAGAAGTGGCAGTGAGACTGCAAAGAGGCGAAACCTGCCTTCCATTGCTTTTAATTGGTGTAAAGGTAAGCTTGATTCTGGATGGCAGAACAAGTGATCCACACAGTCATCTAATCAGAAATTGTGTCCCAGCTAATAAAAGGTATTATACAAGTTTAAAGAAACAATTCCATTGAGTTTAATGCTGCAAATGAAGCAGGAAACACTCGGGCCAATTAATATTGTTTCTCCTTCCCCAATTACTACTGCTTTTAGACACAGAGGCCCAAACCCCTCGTTAAGGGCAGAAGTGTGCAGCCCACCAGTAGAAGCACAACATGTGTCCACTGCCAGTAATTAGCAAAGGTGCGGAGGTTTGGAGTGTGGAGAGGGGACATTGGGCCATTACAATGCAAGGGCCAGAGCGGACCTGATCACGGCTGCACAGCGCAGAAGGTGTTTGTTAACGCTGAAGGTCAAACCTGCTTCACTTCGGTCAGTAAAAGACAGGGTTTATGTAACCCAAATCAGCACCATGGACAGAGATTGAAGAACGTTAACAGGCAGTGCAGGGGTGTTGTTAACTATGAGGTGTCAGGTCTAACTGATTTTGTAGACTAAATAATTTTGTGACACAAAAATGCAGCTGTACTTTAATGCATGTACACAGAAAGACAATGAAAAGTTTCATTTGATCAGTTTAGTTGAAAAGTCAGCACTTAATTTAGTGCAAAAAATTTTAAACCCAGTACTAGTTTTATGTACAATAGATTTGCATTTAGTGGATGTAAAGGTAAATGTATTTTTTATAAAAAAAAAAAAAAAAAAAAAAAAAAAACACCTTTTGTGAACAAAATGTCAGGAATGTTTCCCCCTACGAAATGCACATTTCATCTACTGTATGTTTTTTGTTTTGTTTTTTGTAGTGGAATGCATAAACGATTTGCATACAGAGATTTTGTGGATCATGAAATGCAGGGAGTGTCAACGTTAAAAAAGTTAACAGCTTAAGTCATTTGTGGATTAATGTTTATTGGAGACATGAACCGTTTCAAACGATTCAGTTCGATTTGGTGAACGGGTAAAATCGAATGATTCGTTCGCAGAATGCACTCACAACAGACCCAGAAGAGAAGACAATGCTGAATAAAGTCGTAGTTTTTGCTATTTTTGGACCAAAATGTATTTTCGATGTTTCAACAAATTCTAACTGACCCTCTGATGTCACATGGACTACTTTGATGATGTTTTTCTTACCTTTCTGGACATGGACAGTATACCGTACACCCAGCTTCAATGGAGGGACTGAGAGCTCTCGGACTAAATCTAAAATATCTTAAACTGTGTCCTGAAGATGAACGGAGGTCTCACTGGTTTGGAATGACTTGATGGTGAGTCATAAATGACCTAATTTTGATTATTGGGTGAACTAACCCTTTAAGCGAAGTTATAATGAACAAAACAGTTTTTGTGGATCTTAAAATACATTTTGGATATGAAATGATTTTTGCTCATTGCATTTAAATATTAAGCATGTTCGTCAACAGAGTTACAAACAGATTCTGATTGAATCTAACCAGTCCTGCTTACTAAACAGTAAATGCTTCTTTTGCTGAAACAAATCACTTTACACCAAGCGTTTGACTGTTGTTTCAATATTTTTTTTTTTTTTTTTTGCAAAGTACATTATTGCAGGAAGCCTGTTATGTTTATGTGAGGTTCCTAAATCCTGAACTTCTGGGCCCCCAGAACATTAAAACCCCTCTCTTGTGTATGTGTGAATAAATGTGTTTTTTCCCTCTTTATCACCGGCAGTGATGAATCTCTTGACACGCTTGAGACGATGATGCCCAGCGCCGATGTGGCCTTAATTTGTCTGTGTGAACGTGTGAACATCCCGGGGCCGCTGTTGTTGTGTCTGTGATGGCCTATCAGTCCCCCTGCTTATCTACGGTTTTACTGTGGAGAAAAGAATCAGTCATTTTCACCCTCTGGGCCGATATCAGAAGGTAATGAATGACTACAGTCCCATAAACGCCATCTCTCTCCCTCTCGTCTCTGTGTGGAGTGAATTAGTATCAGCGTCTGCACACTGTGTCTCGGTATAAAAGCGTCTCTTTGGCGCTTTTCCTGTTATTTGCCGGACAGGCGTCTCTTGTCGGCCAAACACAATGGAGTTCCCACCTGGCAGCGTTTTAGCATGGACACAAATACATGTGCTTATCCACACGCTCTACTGTAGATGACAGACACAGCACAATAATGTACAATTTGTCCCTCTCGTTTCAAGACCTTGAGTGATGCGTGTTATTTGTGTTCGCTACACAATGGGGGGAATGCATCGCATGCCAGACTCCATTCTAAAGGCTGCCTTCCAATTGATTAGACGACTTGTGAAACAAACTTGCATGTCAGAGAACAGCAGTGTGACACTGGTGAGCATTGGGAACGTCGCCAGACTCAACGTTCTGCCAACATTACAGTGACAGCTGTGAATAAATGACTTGGAGAAGGTTTTAAACGCCACTTCTTGGTAAAAGGGGCAGTCTAAGTAAATGCCAGACATGCTGCTCTAGTGACTTTGAATTCACAGATTTGTTGTTCCATTTATGGTTTGGGATATGAGCATTTAGAGTGATTTTGTAGTCAAACAATCAATCAAAATGATAAATAAAAACATGCTTATATTCATATTTTTCTTTTGAGAAAGAAAAAAAGTATGCTTTGATTAAAAACATCAAGTTTTAAAAATTAAGCATTAAAAATAACTATTGAAACGTAAAACATAACAATAAAAAATGTGTTTATGCAGAGGCCACTAAATAAATAAATAAAATAAAACATTATGGCCGCAGCTAGGGCAATGCATACAAAGAGCAAAATAACCAAAATAAACTATCATTTAAAAATGTTGGTTTAGGAAGATATTTAATATTTTAGTCTCTTTCAAGAATACACTAAAAAGTTAAATATCATTGACATTTAAAATAACTGTTTTATATTTAAATATGTTTTAAAATTGTAATTTATTCTCGTAATGCAAGGCTGAATTTTCAGCAGCCATTACATCATCGTTTCCACAAACTGTTTTTTAAAATATGATAATGATGATAATAATCATCATGTTTCTTGAGCAGCTAATCAGCATATTAGAATGATTTCTGAAGGATCGTGTGACACTGAAGACTGGAGTAATGATGCTGAAAATTCAGCTTTGATCACTGAAATAAACTAAATTTTAAAACATATTTGCATAGAAAAGTCGTCGTCACTTTATATTTATATAATTATATAGCGCTTTAAACAAAACAGATTGTGTCAAAGCAACTGAACAATATTAATTAGGAAACAGTGCATCAATAATGCAAGATGACAGTTAAAGGCAGTTCATCGTTGGATTGAGTGATGTCATCATTCAGCTCAGTTCAGTTTAAACAGTATCTGTGCAATCATTTGCAATCAAGTCAATGCTATCGCTGTAAATGAAGTGTCCACAATTAAGCAAGCCATTTTAAAAACAGATATTTTAAGTAGCAATAATATTTCACAATGTTATATAATATTTAATGTTTTAACTGAATTTTTGATCCCCGCCCCAATGTAATTTATGGGGATTAATAGGGATATTTCTAAGAAAGTCCCACTGGAGCAAACTGGGGTTAAGTGCCTTGCTCAAGAGGATGGTGGGAGAACTGGACTTTGGTCACAGTAAAACTTCACACTGGTAACAACCAGGCCCAGCCAGAATGTGATATGCATCTTGCATATTTGCTTATTAAATATTTGGCTAAAATTAGCTTAGTTTTTGATAGCACTAACTCATTTAGCAGTATTTAATAGATTTCTCCAATAAAAACAGTACAGAGAATGCAAAACAAATAAATAAAGTAAAATAAAATAAAGATTTCCACAGATGCAATCCAGTTTTAACCATTTACAGACACTGCCCCGTTATGTTTTCAGGGTTTCTTACATATTAAGCCCCAAATGATCTTAAATCAGAGCAGAAATCTTACATTCATAAATTCATCGCATTAAATGATGTATGCACTGTCAAAAAAATAAATATCATCCTCCATGTGTTTGCTTTGATTGCCAAACCAAATATCTAAACATCCTGAAATCAGTATACATTTATTTAAGAGGCAAATTGAAGATATGAAGTCTTGTTTTATGAGAAACTGAACAAAATCCAGTTTATGTTTAAAACAAGAACGGAAATCTGTCAGTGAGGTATGAAACGTTCTCCCTGGTTTTTCTGAGCCCATTGTCAGATATTTGTTTGCACTGGTAAACAAGAAAAATAAATACTGATGAATATAATTTTTAAGCTTATGCATTGCTAATACAAGACTTTTACATTTAGCGATCATATTGACACGAATAAAATTTTTACTTGGTCTTAAAACGTCTTGCATTTACCTATATATGCAGAATCCCTGATTTTGCATACAACACCAGGCCTCATACAATAAAGACAACTATTAGGAATTATTTTCCTCATTTTACCTCACAAGCATTTGATTAGAGCCTCTTAGACACAAATCAGCGAGGATTTATTATTGTTGTATTTTTCTGCTTTTTATCATAGCAATGATATTCATGAATGTTAAGTATTCTGGAATACACTTTCCACATTTCGTTTGAGATTAAAAGACACTTAGCAATTAACAATCAGTAATCAGTCTGTTTTACAAATGTTATGATTCTCTGACTATTAATTTAATCACATATCAAAATCTGTGCCACAGGATGTGATAGAAGTGAATCAGGAAGCACTTAAAATATTGATTGCCAGAATTAGCCCACAGGTCAGGCTGGGGCCAGAAACACAACTCAGGGCTCGGAGAGGGCAGCGGCGAGCCATAATGGGGGCCAGGCACTTCCAGACTACACTTGAGTTTGCAATCTGTGATTAGTGGCCACTTCAAAGTGCATGCATGCTTCGAAGCACAATCTCTCTTTCTCTCACTCTCTGGCGCTGCCTCGTAAAATAAAAGTTGGTGATTGGATAAACAGCGCCAGATTACTGTGCTGGAAAATGAAAACATATGCGCTATTTGCATGTTAATGAGCTGGTGAGGTCTGAGAAATAAATGGCTCTCGAAATGCACAGACGATAAACAACAACAGCTCGGGTCTGAATTATGCACTAAATGAACATGTTGGTAAGAAGGGCTGAGAAAAAATATCTCAATCCTTTTCAGCCATTCAGTTACTATCTTGAAATCTATTTATGGCTTATTTTTTTTTTTTTTATAAAACTTAAAATATAAATTTGCATACTGTAAAAAAATACAAATATAAAGTACTATCCGTGTAAATTAAATATGCATTAAAATATTAGTAATAATAATATAATAATTATTGTTATTATTATACAAATTATAAAAAATATTCAAAATAAATATTACATTTATAAAATTCATTTATGACAGTAAAAAAATATTGTGTAGTTAAAATAAAATAAAATATATTTTTTTATTATTCTATTTTTATTATTATTTAGTAATAGATGGATGGATGTGTGGGTAGGTGGGTAGATAGCATTTGGCATGTATAGGCCTATGGCTATATGTGTTTTTAGTAGGATATGTATTCTTGTATGGATTCTTGATATGTTCTTTATATGCATTTTCTATCAGTGAAGTTATTATGTATACATATATACATTAAGAGATGATGATGTGTAGCATAGTAGCTACACTGCATTACAGTATGTTAATAATGAGAGTAGGCTAATATAAGCATGTGACATGTTAATTGTTACAGTTTGTCTGTAGTGATGCACATCTGAAGCTAATATGTAGGCAAACTTCATGTTTCCAATCCGGGTGTGCATCAGGAAGCGCTGTTCAAATAAACCGCAAACGAACGGTGTCCAATACAACAGAGAATACAGACGTGTACACAGAGAGTGGCACGGTGGCAGCGCTTCCTGCTTCACAATTTAGTTAATGCGTTTTCTCTTGCTCTTTGAAACAGTCGCGCATTCAAATGTGCCAGCGTAATCTCTATGACAGAAGTCATTAATTATGGTCGTCAGACGATCCTTGTTTCTTCACAACATCTCTGATTAAAATTTCACACTTTGCAATGATGTGTGATGGAGCCACTAGCTGTGAAATTTCCCAACGCCGTCAATGAGCTTCACTCCGTATCCTTCAGAGACTCATCAAGCAGAAAAAAAGAAATAAAAAAGATGACTTACGGCCTGCCACAGTCAAATCAAAGCCTTAAGTGCTCCAGGAAAAGCTTTATTTACATGCAAATGGTTATATATCTTGAATTTGTGTTCATTAAAATATTGTGTAAATGAGGGAACAACAAAGCAATAACTTCTCTTCTTATTCATGGGTTCAAATTTCATATTTGGAAAGTTTAATTAAGCAATAGATTACGTTCTGAAGGCAACGCTGGACCTAATGAATCCCACGAGACGGCCGATAAACACGGCAATAGTATCAAAGCATCCTTCTCTTTAATGGATGGGTAAATTAGGGATGTAAATGCTCTTGGGTGCTTCTTTGCATTGCTCGTGGGAATGTTTACCAGATAAAGATGACATTTACATAACCTGCATTATGCCAAGCTTCTTTATTTATTTAACTGTTTGTTTTGAGCTTGTGAATGCTATTTTTGGTTTGTTAATGAAGGACAAGGACAAATGACACAGAGTTTTGCCATCTTCCTATATGTCTTTTAATAAGAATGAATGTGGGGACGTGGCAAAATATGATAAAGAAACTTTCAAAAGGTGTGTTGTATCTGTCATCACTCGATAGTGGCTGTGCTTAGCACAATTTTTTTGTAGATGCAACTGACTTTGTTTTTATTTGCCATAAAGCAAATGCATAAAAGAAGCACACTTTAGCATGCTTTTAAAAAAAGAGTCCTTATTGTGGAAATAATATATTTTAAAATAATATACTTAAACGACAGTTACCCCCAAATTAAAAATTGCTGAAAATGTTCTCACACATTAATATTAAATACAATTAGTTGAACAAGATTTAAGTACATCATATACATTTTTAATTTCCTATATTTTCTTTAAAATATATTAGACTGAATACACTGACAAGTTCAAAGCATCAAAATAAGTGTCAAAATACTTCTTTAAAGCACGTCAAACAATTATTATTACAATGATTTAAAAAGGAATGAAGAATGTTTAATTTGACATTATTACTAAGTGCAATTAATTAGTTTCTTTCTTTTTAAAGTACACTTAAGTAGCCTTTTATTTAATTAATATTATATTATCAGCATGCATTTTTTTTTAAAATATGGAAGTACACTACAAGTGCACATTTAATACATTTATCCACACTTCTTTTAAACAAGGGTATGCACAGAACATACGTATGCATATTAACTTATTACAGGCTGGTAGTTTATACCATGTTTTAGAAGAGTATTATTTCCATCCATCACATTCTGATTGAATTGGACTGTTCCAGTTTGCTTGCTAGTAAAAGTTACCATCCAAATTCATAAATAAAGGCATATGAAGTTGATTCTCACTGTAAATAATGCAGCTTCTCTTCTTTTTAGACCCCAGGCCTGAGGGTTGCAGGAATCTGTCTTTCTAGCTCCACTTTTACCAGTTGGCAGAATGAAGTCTACACCTCTGTTTGAATCCATCCTGCAATTTCTGAAACAGTGGAGTCAGTGAACCCTGCTGGACCGTGTGATGGAACTGTGCGATACGTGCCTTTGGTGTGGAGCTCTCATACGTGAGCATTGTTTATCTCTGTAAGGCCCAGTTGATTGCATGGCTCCCCGAGACTCGGCGGCCCCCGCTGCGTTCAGCAGTGTGAAGACATCGGGGCCAGTTGAGTGGTGGTCAGTAGCTGTCAATCACAATGCTACAGATCAGGTAGTTGCCATCATTCTGAAGCCCTGTGTCAGATTCGAGGCTCTCCTCTCTCATCTGTGTTTGAGACGGTATGGTTGAACTGGTCCTGATGGGTTTGATTTTTCACTACACTTAGTCAGATGTTTCCACATGCAGTCAAATTTAAATATTTGGAATTCTAGGCTCTGTTCTAACATAGAAAGTATTTTTAGTATTTTTGCATACATGAAAATTGTATGATTTTGCATACATGTGTGTGTGTGTAGATAGATAAATAGATACTGTAGATAGAAGCTTTCATACTATGAATACTATTAATATATAATATATAAAACGTATTTATAATAATATATGTTTACATCGATAAATATTAAGTTTTATAGGTTACTGCAAATTCCTTGCATATATTATAAATATAAAGTAAAATGGTTTATATACGATTTTAAAAGAAAATGTAAAATAAATGTTTTTATACTACAAAAACTATTACTATATAACATTTTATAAATATTAAATGTTTTGTACTTAATTGTAAATACTCTACAAATAAAATATAAATTATGTACAATTATATATATTTGTAATTTTATGTAACTTATATTTGTAGTATTTTATATATTGTAAAATTAAATAATAATATATTTACATTTAAAAATAAATATGAAAACTCATACTTTACTGTAAATATATGTTATATATATATTTAATAAATTACATTATATATTGCATTAAAATTGTTTGTGTGTGTGTGTGTTTATGTGTATATATATGCATAATTACTTTAATAATAATAATAATAATAATAATAATAACAATAATAATAATGATACAAACATTTAAGTTTATTCATGAAAAAACAACAACAATACATTCTAGTTAAAAATGCATATGTTGTACTTGTAACAGTATTTCTGTGTTCTTTGTATTTTGGTAGTTATTAGAGCATCATGACATTAGCTTAGCAGGATACTAATGGCTAGTATTATTGTCGAGTCAACACCTGTGATGTCATCAAGATGGCTCATGTTCAGCAATGCTGTGCAACTTTTGAGAGTCAAGTCAATAAAAGGAGGCATATGTTTGTCCGGTTGATGATGACAGGTTGTTTTTTTTTCTTTGTGGGCAATCTATACTTTACCTGCTGTGGCCTCGCAACCGGACACAATGAGCCGGTGCAAACTCCCAAACAGGCACACATCATGGCAAACCACGCTCCCAGCCCTAGTACGAACACATTGATTATTTAATCTATATGGTGCTAGAAGCCTAAGATGCTGTTTTCTTGATATAAAGTAAACAGAGCGTCTGACGGTAGCGTCGTCCTCTGTGTTTCATTTGTGCCGTGGCCTTTCTGATGCCATTCCTGACCTCGTCCCTCATCTAATTTCCCCCATCACATTCAGATCAGACGGCCAGCGGTCAGCCTCATTAGGGCCAATGTTTTAAATCACCTCTCGCATGGCTCTTCGCCGGCCTGCGCCCCATCTCTCCTGAATCATCAGCATTTAAATTTGGCTCCTGTGATTGCGGTTGCAGGTGGTAATACATTAAGGGACTGAGGTGGTTGGCTACGCCGGGCTGAAAGGATTTTTTCCTATTTGCGCTAAGTTCGCCTGTGCATTCTCAGGCATGTAGCCTAATTAGGCCGCTAGTTTCAGTTGTTGTCATATTCAGCCGGGGCAGTTTGTGCTGTGTTCCTCAACTCGCTGATTCTATATCACAACAACCTATCTATAGGTATAAGATGGTGAACTGCTAAATTATGTCACGGGTTGTGGGAATTTCAAGGAGACCCGCTGCCTTAATACCAGCAGGAATAAGGGCACAGTTCATTTTAAGCTTTACGGGCTCTGGAACCAATAAGGACTACGTCGAACCTACTCTTCAGACAAGAAAACCAGACGTTCAATTTAAAGCAATAGTCTCAAAACGGGCAATGAGTTATTAGAGAACTGATAAAGGCAAAACATCAAAAAAGAAAAAAAAAAAACGACTTTTAAGAAATCATTGAGAATTTCCATACTGATCCACATTTAATGCAGTGGTTTTCAAATATGATAAACATTTTAATGTATAGTTGTTTAAATCATGTAAATGTAAATCTATATTACTAATAGTACTGTCACACAATTAATTGCATCCAAAAAAAAAAAATGTTTACATAATAAATGTGTATACTGTGTATATATATTATGTACATATAAATACATACACATGCATGCCTCATATACTGTAGTTACAATGTATGTTAACATATTTTTTACAAATATACTGTATGTGTGTGTATTTATATATACAAAGTACACATATGTAAACAAGGATTTTGTTTTGGATGTGATTAATCGCGATTAATCGTTTGGCAGCACTAATTAATAATAATAAAATATATAAATTAATATATTATTTACAATTTATTATTGAATTAATCTATCTATCTGAAGGCAGGTACACACTAAGCTGATGGTCGGCATTCTGCAAGCATCTGTTGGGCTCTTTTTCTTTGGTGTGGTCAACACTTCGACTATCGTTGGGCTAATTTTTCTCTCTCTACATGTAATTCCATAAATATGTTTTTTATCATGATATACATGTTTGTTCATGTAAATACAAAAACAAAAGATCTATCTACCAAAACATTGCAATTGCACATTTTCAGTGTGTGAAATTTTATTTCTAGTTATTTACATTGTATGACACGCAAACCATTTTTGCGTTGCAACCTACAAGCTGAGAATCACTGCTCTAATATTAACATCCTTATGTCCCTGAATGGACGTGCTCTGCAGTAACTTTAGAAAACAGTCACATTTTTTCCCAAATCGACTCCCAAGTGCAGATAAAAGCCGTCTGACTGCCAGCCAAGGGAAAATCTGCTTGAAATGACACCAATCAGTGTGTGCGAGTGTCAGAATCCACAGTCTTAGAGGAAAGAGAGAGTCTTTGTCCAATAGAGCTCAATCTCTCCCGTCCTCCCGAGGCTCTCAGAGGCGGGGGGTGTGGATTACGGGTTTCCCCCAGCACTCAGCCTAAGGCCCATCCAGGCGCCAATCCCTCGGCTCACAGCCCGCGGAGCAATCCACCAGGCAGCCAGAGAGCAAAGAGACACTGGGGACTCATCTAATTGTCCATGCTCTCAGCAGCGCTTGAGCAGCTCAGCACCAAACGCAGAAACCCCCCTCGTCTTCTTCCTTTCACCGTTCCCAAGGCAGCACAAGTCCTTCTTTCTTTTCCCCCACTCCTCCTTCTCTCATTGGATGGAGAGATTTAAAACGGAGAGCTTTGGTTTGAGGTTCTTAGGGACTGAGGCCCACAAGTCTACCTGGAGATCCATGAGAGACGTCCAGAAATACTTCAATCAATATGGCTACCTGCCAGTGCCATAGCAGAATAAGAAGGTCAGACCTCTTCGCACTAGAGCTGCTGTGGCTCTGTGCACTGCCCAAAGGACAAGCGCTCTCAAGCACAGTTTGTATTCATATCTGAGTCTCAGCATTAATAGAAAAGACACCTCCCCTGATAAATACACAGGCTGAGATACAAACTAAGCTAACAGATAAACAAAATAAGTGGTAGCTCCCCTAAAATATTTCTCAAACTATTTTTTTTTCCTTCATGAATTTTTCCATACTTCACAATGACCGAAAAGGAGAAATATACGATGCACTAGGGATGCAATGATACCAGAAGAACCCTATATCGATACTTTTATTTTTGGTATTAGCAGATACCAATACCTGTATTTTCACAACAATTGTAATTAAAATAAATAAAAAATATTGGGTACAGAAACCAAAATACTTAATAATTTTTAGGAAATTTTATTATCACCTCCCTCATTATCCCCATTAAAGTTTATTGTACATGCTTTCGTTACTTTCACTGTTAATTTTATTGCTCTATCGTATTTCATCTTTAATTGAATAGCAAAATAGAGTTGCTCTAATGCAGAAGTAATGTAATCACAAGACGTTTTCCTGTAATAATGCAGGGAAGTCCTCATTATGCCAATGTCTTGTAGCTGAGGTATTTTCTGAAATATAAGTCGCATTTTTATCATCTGAAAAGTGCTGCGACACTGCATGTTATAATTACTGTTTCGAGATGACAACATGTGATGTTCTGCTTGGACTCGGGACTATCGTACTATCATTGTCATAGCATCTATTGAATCAGAGATGGTCAGTAGAAGAAAGAAGTTGTAATTATGAGTTCTACGAGGATGTGAATACTTTTTACTTTTTAAGTCGGTATCTCGTAATTACGATACGGTGTGAATGCACCTTTATGTCTGTGAAAGGGATATTCGCTTTTTCACATCTGTGTTGCCGCGCTCTCAATCCACTCAGCATGTTTTGCTTATCAGTTCATGTACATCAGCTTAACCTCAACGTACATGTACTTTATAGACATCCTTAATCTCTAGTAAAACCATTCTCCTCTCTGTTTGTTCTGTTGTCAGTGCATCTGTGTCTGGACACAGCTCTGTTCTGGCTTTTGGTATTGGAGGAGCAATTTAATGAGTACGAGTACACAAAAACAGTAGTCCATCACTGGTTCTCTACTGCCATTGATGGTTCCAAGAAGAACCTTTAAGATAAAAACTTCATAATAATCCACAACTAATCCACACCACTCCAGTAAAATCCATCAATAAGACATTTGAACTTGAAACCATTGCTTCTGACCAAAATATGAGTCCTAAATCCATAATGTTGCTTCTTTCAGTAATAAAGTACATCCCCTGTTGTCGTCTCACATCAAAATCCACCTGTATATTTGTTCAGAACTGTTGATGCTTGATCTGTGCATTTATCTCTCTTGATTCAGGAGTGATGACTTTTTAATTGGAGAAAGCATTATTATGGATAGAGGTCTTGTTTGAAGTATAATATAATAAGTCTTGAAGGATTTATTATAAACACACAACATTTTTCACTTCACAAGACACTAGTTGATGGACTGGAGTGGTGTGGATTATCGTGTTTTTTTTATAAGCAGTTTGGACTCATTCTGACGGCACCCATTCACTGCAGAGGATCCATTGGTGAGCAAGTGATGCAATGCTACATTTCTCCAAATCTGATGAAGAAACAAACTCATCTACATCTTGGATGGCCTGAGAGTGAGGACATTTTCAGTAAACTTCCATTTTGGGCGAATTACGTTTCTCACAGAAACCTGACTTCAGAAGCGTTATTAAAAGTCCTACACTTTCGTTTATGATCGTCTCTGAAGAGGCTTGAAGTATCCTGAGACCAAGGTGCAGACGCCCTTGGAATAACGTCCAGGTGGTTTGTGGATACAGTAAATGTCTCAACAGCGATGTTTTCCCACTTTAAATCGTCCTGATTAGGGATTTTGATTGATTTTGATTGAAGTGTAAACTGAGAGGTTACCTCCCCTCAGTGAGGGCTAAAATGAAGAGACATTTGTCCTGGACATATTACAAATATCACCATGTTTCCTGCTCACTTTCACACACACACACACACACACACACTACCTGGACCTCATGCTGACACGGCTGCACACAGCGGCTCGGCTCAGTAGAGATTGTGTGCAATGATCTGAGACTGGAGTGTGTTGAACAGTCAGTACCTAGAGAAACAGCACATATCGTTTCCCGGCGATGCTGCTGGTCTCCTTCCTATTTTATTTATCATATCAGAAATAATGCCTGCCAATGAAGAGCTGGGAGGGTTAGGCCAGCGTGGCCGTTTCTCTGTGTGTTTGTTCACTGACGCAGGTGGAGAACTGGAGAAACGCTTCTGTGCTTTTTGTATGAATATGAATAACTGTGAGGCGCAATCGGCCAGAAGTATATTAAACCCAGTGAGTGGAAAGAAAGCCACGAGCGGCGTAGTTTTGCACTTAACCCTCCAACATCTTTAAAATCGAGCAGTGTTTCAGGTGTGATGTATGCGATATCATACAGGTTTCTACATAACTTTATATCAGAAAAAAAAAATCTGGGATTACTTTCTCAACTTCATTTCTCAACTTTAACAGCAATTTCATTTTTCATACTTTTGTAATTTTATATCTCACAAAGGGATTTTGTTTTACACTTGTGAATATATCTCCCAACTGCAATTCCATATTTCATAATTATGAAGTTAATATTAATTAGACATATTAAGACATATAAATTTTTCATAATGTGACTATATTATAGACTTGATCTAACAGTGTGCATTTTTCTTGCAATGTTTTATCTCATAGATTATCTTAAAATGTAACTTTTTTTGTGACAGTCTCAAAATTAATTCTGAAAATAATTTATCTTAACTTAATTTCTCGTAACGAAAACTTGTTTTTCATATTGTGACTTTGCATCTGACTAAGCGATTTAATTGTATACAGTTTTCTAATTGTATACTAATTTCTCATAATTGCAACTTTTTTTTATAATTGACTTTACATTTCATAAAGTAGTGATTTTTATTATTATTATTATTTGTAAATCACAACTTCTGTGACTTTATTTCTTAGTTTAATCTATATTTCACAATTAGAGGTTTTATTTCCAAAGGTTTGCTTATGCAATAAGAATTTGGTAAATAAAGCATACATTTTCTAATGCTTAATAACTTCTCAACTTTTTGGTAAAAGACTAAAATGATATAAATGACAAAATTCACAAATATATATTTTTCTTGTATTTCCCAATGATACAAGCGCAGCTACTTTTGTAATGCCTGCGAGGGGCCGAGGGTCAACCGAGGGTCGTCTTAAATCTGAACGCTCGCGCCGTCCCTGTTGATCCCAAGAGATTACACTGCACCAGAGCCTCTGAATGGCTGACACAACCCAAATTAGACAACCCACATCCTCTGGTACAGCTCATATTGTCAGACTATTGTAAAAAAGAATGAGAGCTAAAGCATGCGAGGCTCGTGTGGCCGTCACGCCGGAGGCAGTGCAGCGAGAGGACAGCTTCACAATACACACTAACTGAGCTATGACAGGCTAATTATTGGCCCACTGTTGTAAAATTCTCTCTACGTAGGTCACTTGGACAGTGTAATTAAAAATGCATTACAGATTCTTTTTATTGAAGCAATTAAATCAAAAAAGCAAAAAGTAATTAAGCGGCGAGGTAATGATAGTGTTAGTCAACAACGTTTATTTGAGAGATGAGCTGTGTTTGCTCGGCCTCTTAACGCATCGCGCTGTTGTATTTATAGCCGGCGATTTGATGAATGTGTCACGCAAGCCTTCAGTAAGAGCCAATTATGTTGATAATGTCAAATTTTGAGCAAAATTACTTTTATGGCTGTATTGTCATCTAGGAGGTAATTGGAGGAGCGGGTTCTGAGCACGATTCAAATCGTGAAGTGTACTTTAGCATATTACGCCATTCGAAAATACTGCCGTTCCATTTGTGCCACCAGGTTTATAATTACATTAAATTGCTTGTCTTATCAGCACTTAAAGAGCCGGGATTATCAGAGTCGGGGCTGTTCCGGCCTTTACAAATACCTCGCAGGCGTTTGCCCACAGAGAAGAGAAGAAGAAGAAAGAAGATAATATTCTGAGGTTAAAAAGCACAATTTCCTTTTTAAAGAGGGGCTCTGTGTGGAGGAGACATCATATTAAAGCCCACAAAGCTTTGTGAGGTAAATCAGTCTGACTTTGAGTGTGGGAGGCATTAACATCCACTTGACTTTGAATGTGGCTGGATCTTGCTGCAGACGTATACATGGAGCTGACACATCAGAGCCCCACATCTCTGTTATTATGTCAGGTAACTGAATTCTGATGATATGGAAACGCAGAGAGGCGGGCGGATCAGAGACACTGGCCTAGTTAGCATATGGAACTGGTCCATGTCGTCCTGGGCCGCGATTACAATGCATTGTGTGTGCTGTGCTGCCCCGCAACGGAAATACTAATGTAATTGTCAAGTGTGGAAAAAAGCTGTATGCCAGCTATTAAGGTCAAATTTACATTCCTGACGAGGACAAAAAAAAAAAAAATCACATTTCTCATGGTTCAAAGATGTATTCCAAAACCTATTTTTATTTTATCTTTATGTTTTCAATTTTTACTTTAATTTAAGTTCATGTTTTAGTAATAATAATAATTATTATTTAAATATGTCTAAATAGTATTGATTAATTTTAGTTTATTTAGCTTGTGTTATATTACTACTTAAATTACATGAAAATGAGAAATCAAGCATCGCGTTAGTTCAGTCAGGCCACGTTAGTCACGCTTGCATCAGCTGACAGTCACCTGTTCCTGACTTGTACCAATCCAGTCTTGACACCTATCACCTGCGCTCTATTTAAATTCCCATTCTTCAGTGTCTCTCCATCGCATTGTTGCTTGCAATTAACTCCCTCCTCCAACCCCAACTCCACCAACTGAACCAGTAATCTGATCTAACTTGTTCTTTCTTTACAGTGTCTTCATTGGAAGCAGTCTCTATCAATTTTTGTTTACAACTCACATAATTATATATATATATATATATATATATATATATATATATATATATATATATATATATATATATATATATATGTTTTAATTTTGGTAAATGATACCACCCCAGCTACGTAGGAAGATTTTCCTTGAGAAAGGATGAGCATGTAGCCAGTTAAAGAGACACTCGGAGGCCTGAAGTCGGATGTATCCCATCAGCTAACAGGGAATATTCTTAGAACTTTGGCTAACGTTTCGGGTAACTTCAGTTATGAACAAACATTCTTAATAGAATATTTGTTCAGAGTTATCTAGTCTAACATGTTCACAAAATGTTAGCACAAAAATTAGATTTTTATGTCTGTTCATTGAATTTGTTTTCTGAAATGTTTTAGTTGGATGTTCATCTAACATTTTTTAAATCTTACTTGCTTCATAATTTTCACAGAACATTCAAAAATAACTTATCCATAATTTGTGCAAAATGATAAAATGGAATGTTCCATTAACGTTTGTACAGGCTAACCAAGAAAAGAAAAATAGTTTTAACACATTTAACACAAGAAGAGTCTTCGGAGAAGACTCAGAAATAACATTTTCATAATATAAATGCAGCATAACAAATCACTCTGGAATCAATATATATATGAATCCTTGCAATCAATTCTGCAAAAAAAAAAAAAAAAAAACTGGGATAATTGTCATGCCTTTTACAACATTGAAGATTTCTCAAGGTAGAATAAAGATTTTGCATGGAGTAAAATCTTGACCATTAAAAGTCTTAATGGGGTAAGTTGTCACAATACAAACCTGCGATTATGCTTTAAAGCATAAGGTTAGAATTTGCATTTATGCATTTAGTATATGCCCTTGTCTAATGTGACTTACACTGCATTCAGTAATAGCTATGAAAAAAATATTTTTGCTATTCTTTAAGAAAAATGCAAAAGGTAACACTAGACTTTAAAACAATTTTTTTTTAGTGACAGATATTAATACATTGTAAAATCACATCATTTAAAACTCATTTTACAATTTGCTCTGACCTGACATTTATTAACTAGAACCCAACATGCAAAATCATTTGCAAAATTTAATTGGGCTTTTAACTGAAATATAGATCTTGTGACAACTAGCTCCGGGCTCCCTTCTACAGGTATTTTTACTCAAAAAGATGAATGCTGCACACAGTTGAATGGAGGAGTGAGCAGACACAGATGTGCTCCTTTGTGTCTCTGGCGTGAGTGTTTGGCTCCACGCAGCTTAATGAGAGACAACTAACTTTTCTACTGAGATCTATTGGCATCAAACTTTGTCTTGCCATTGAGACAATCAACAGTAGAGGGCAGCTTGAATACACAAATAAATACATACTTACGTAGGTTAACACACACACACACACACACACACACACACACACACACACACATATATTCAAAGCCTCACTCTTGTACGGCTCTCCAGAAACAGCAGTGTTTACATGAAGGCACAGTGATTGACATAAACAGTCATTCTTGCTATGTGTGATTGAGACGTGACAATAACATACTGGACAATTTTTTGTAGATGGAAATCAGGTCAATGAAGTGCATTTTAAACTTCACTACTTATGTTCACTACTTATGTTAAATTTCTATCATGTCTCCGGGTGCATGACAATGAAAAAATAACAATTTGTTAAGAAATATATATAAAAAAATTGGCTAAAAGGAACACAAGTTCACAATTTTACTGTGTGCTGTTTACATAAATGTGTAAAAGAGATACCACGCTTCATCTTTCGTAAAATCTCTTTAACAAAAAAGCCAGCTCCCACTGACTTCATAGCACAGGAAATGACATCATTTTGGAGGGAAAACAACAGCACAGACATTAGTGAGTATTAGCACTGGATTTAATGAATTCTGTGATGTTTGTTGGTTTGTGTCACTCTAACAATCATTCTCAAAAAAAATGTTTGGTTTGGTTCCTGCTCAGTTTACTCAATTAAAATGAGTTAATTTGGAGTAAATTGAGCAGGCAAAAAAAAATAAAAAATAAATTGTAAGTCTGAATGAATCGTTTACTTAATCCACGTGTGCTGGGGCTACATATAATTTTCATTGCATTTAATTACACTGGCCAAGGGATGTTTAAATTCCCAGTATGCTTTGCATGAGATGAGATTGGGAGAGTAAAGCTGGTTTTACTCAAAAATAAATAAATAAATAAAATAATATATATATATTTAAAAAACATCTTACCAACCCAAAATGTTTGAACAATAGAATACGTATTTGATTTAAAACACAGTCATTTATAAGTTACTGTAAGTCCTGAACACTGAGTTTGTGCGCGGTCACAAACTGTTCTCCTCTCATGCACGGTCCCGCTGCAACTCACAAGATGAATGTGCGCGTGTGTGTTTGCGCGCTCCATCACTGTCAGGCGCCTGGCGGTGGTCCTCCTTTGCCTCCGAACCGGGTACCGACTGCTGACCAGAATTATCCTTCACCAACAATCCCACGGCTTTAAATAAACAGAGCGCTCAGCAGCACTGAAGTGCCTCCCATCCATCTTTAAGAATGAGAGTCACTTTTTCACTCTCCATGAAGGCCGCCATTTTTAACAGTCTGCCCTAATATAATATTTTGCGCTCAGAGTAAATGTTTTGGAAGAAACTGTAATTTCATTGTTAAGGGGCGGTAGAGTAACAATATAACTCACTGAACATAATTCAGGTCAGTCCACCCAGGGGTTTTTGCACAATTTAACTTTGACAACTTTATCTGCATGACGGTAAAATGGCATGTATTGGATAACTTTGTCCGTCTCTTCATTGCACGAATCTGAATTTCCTGTACATTAAAAGTACAAATAAATATACATAAGCCACTCTTAAAATTATACTTTACACAATTTAAGACATTGTGTTGGTTACATTAGATCATGTGAATTTAGATGAGCCATTTTTAAAATGATCTGTTCAATTCATTTGCTTCACCTCTGTGATTTTTAATCATGCCTTCATGCATGAATGCCAACCCCTTAGAGGACATCAGATGACCACAACCCTGAACCAACTTACAAAACTACCAAATTTGCTATATGTTTGATCACAACATATAATCATTGCTGTTAATCGTGTTCACCATTTGTTTGAATACATGTCATCAACTAACTGCATGATTTTATTGTACATTTCTGCCATATGAAGATCACCTTGACATAGTGTGGGGAAATGGTAAAGGATTGTTTCTGTGTAATTTGACTGATCTAATAATAATACTTTCTGGTATTGTAATAGAGAGAATTGAATGGATAGCTCCAGCAGCCATTAGTGAGGGGGGTAGTGGGGAACGCTGAGGTAAAAGGATGGAGCTCCCCTCATGCAGAGGCCCTCGCTGTGGGGTGGGATGATCCCTGTGAGGGGGAAGCAGGGCCAGCGATGCTACATCTGATGGCAGTTTGAAAAACTACAGGAGGGATCTGTGTTAATTAGGCATTTTTCAGCACACTTGGCTCAGCCTGCCTGTGATATTATTATCCAGGGCATTTAATATGAATGATTCTTAAACCGTTCAACATGAAATTAAAACTGATCCTATGTATTTTTTAGTTAATGCATGTTGCTGATTTTATTCTGCATGATTCATCAGTAGGCCTATGTTATTTTGTTCTTTAACCGAAATGAAATGTAACACCCTTTTTATTACAATCAAATTAACTCAGGTCTCATCCCACAATGTTTCTCAATGTAAATCCTGTTTTTGCTCTCAGATCATAAAAAAGTAACAAAAGTCAGTTTGTTTTCATTTATTTCCCATTATTGAAATGCATTTAAGTCAATAAAGCTATTCATATACAGTAAAAAACATCATGCAATATAATTCACTATGGCAGCAGTCAGAAGAGATTTTATGTTCTAGACATTAATTTCCAAAATTAGAATCAAAAATCTTGTAAAGACTTTTAGATTAGATTTAAAATGTGTCCAGTGATTTAATTACCTGTTAGTTGGATATTATACAAAGCAGCGTGCGGCAACACTGAACTAATTTATTTTTGAATGTACGTTGCTGATTTTTGTTCATGCCTAATTCATCAGTACATGTTATGTTTTCGGAGTAAAAAAAATTCTTTAACCAACATGTATTGACTTTCTCCATTTCTGTAAAGCTTGCTTTCCAACTGAAGTCATGAATAACTTCTGTTTTTCGGGCCCCAATCTGGTAAGAAATTGACATTTTTTACAGTCCATTCAAGTCTCTTTCTACAATATTTATCATTCAATATCTTGTTTTACTCTAAAATATATATATATATATATACTCATACTGACTGACCACCTTATTAAGTACACCTTGCTAGTACCGGCTTGGACCCCCTTTTGCCTTCAGAATTGCCTTAATTCTTTGTGGCATAGATTCAACAATGTGTTGGAAACATTCCTCAGAGGTTTTGGTCCATATTAGCATGATTGCATCATGCAGTTGCAGCAGATTTGTCGGCTGCACATCCACAATCCGAATCTCCTGTTCCACCACATCGCAGAGCTGCTCTATTGGGTTGAGATCTGGTGACTGTGGAGGCCATCTGAGTACAGTGAACTCATTGTCATGTTCAAGAAACCAATTTGAAATGATTCGAGCTTTGTGACATGGCGCATTATCCTGCAGGAAGTAGCCATTAGAAGATGGGTACACTGAAGTCATAAAGAGATGGACATGGTCAACCATAATACTCAGGCAGGCCGTGATGTTTAAACGATGCCCAATTGGTACTAAGGGGCACAAAGTGTGCCAAGAAAATATCCCCCACACCATTACACCACCACCAGCCTGAACCGTTGAGACAAGGCAGAATGGATCCATGCTTTTATGTTCTTTACACCAAATTCTGACCCTACCATCTGAATGTCACAGCAGAAATCAAGACTCATCAGACCAGGAAACGTTTTTCCGATCTTCTATTGTCCAATGTTGGTGAGCTTGTGTAAATTGCAGCCTCTGTTTCTTGTTCTTAGCAGACACCCAGTGTGGTCTTCTGCTGCTGTAGCCCGTCTGCTTCTGGGTTCAACATGTTGTGCGTTCAGAGATGCTATTCTGCATACCTTGGTTGTAACAAGTGGTTATTTGAGTTACTGTTGCCTTTCTATCACCTCTAACCAGTCTGCCCATTCTCCTGTGACATCAACAAGGGATGGTTGTGGTGAAAATCCCACTAGATCAGCAGTTTTTGAGATACTCAGACCAGCCCGTCTGGCACAAACAACCATTCCATGTTCAAAGTCAATTAAACCCCCTTTCTTCCCCATTCTGATGCTTGGTTTGAACTTCAGCAAGTCGTCTTCACCACATCTATGGTGCTTTTCCACTGCGTGGTATGACTCAGCACGGTTTGTGTTTCCACTGCAGTTTAGTAACCCTTTAGAGTGGGTGTGATTATTCACATGCCATTATTGTTGCACCGCCTCTACTTAGATGATTGATTCTCTCTGGGCAATCCGTGAGTTTACACGTCAGGTTTTGGTAATGATATGGTTCACTTGGAACCTCCACCGAAGTGGTACTTAAAAAAACTGACTGGACATCCACAAAAAGTCAACTTGTTTTATTTGGGTAATCTGAACGCTTTTTAATGCTAATTCCGGATTTTATTGTGTATGATTAATCAGTACATGCTATTCTGTAAATGTCCAAAAATGTTTCCCATTTCTGAAGTGTAACAAAATCAGTAAAGCAATTCCTGTGTATAACTTAAATTTAATATAAATGTAATGTACTATGGCAGCAGTCAAAAAACATTGTGCTTCATTAATTTTTCAGATTTAGGAGCAAAAATCTCAGATTTGAGTCTGTTTGGAGTGGTGCAGATGACTTTCATTGTATTTCGTGATGTGGGACGTCACAGTCACCAGTGGATGAGGAGGGACAGTGTTTTAATTGCCTGTTAGTGGGATATTATGCAAAGCAGCGAGCGTCTCCTCCATGCCAAATGCCTCACGCTCGTTGGCCTTCTCTGGCTACAGAAATGAGGTTTCTTTTTCCTCCCTGACTCTGTCAATTTACCAGACTGACTTGCATGCACGTTTTGTTTAATGATTAGAGATAATGCAGCACAGGCTCTGTGATATTAAGCTAAATGAAAAGAGCATGGATTCATACCACACAGAAATTAAACCGCAATATGACAGCCATAAATCACCTTAAAAAGGAACCCACCTGGAATACCTCTTGATTAGGAGTTAAATAAAATGACCCAGAATTCTAGACCTTTAGTCAATCTCATATGAAAGTAGGCGCTCAAATCTTTTCCATCCCCCCTCCCCCCTTTCCGGCTCGAAACACTCCTCGATCCAAATACGCACTTATTAAGTTCCTTAAGTTCAATTTGAAATGAGTTTCTAATTAACAAGTAAAGCCAAAGCTTTAAAATGTCAAATTTATTGTATTGCTATATCTCTGAAATTCAGAACTGAGACCGAGTTCTATGGTGCCGTTGATAAGAGGCTTACACGGGCCGAATCTCAATGCTGATCACTCCGCTAACGACTTTGGTGGCCACTAGTTAAATTGGTTACACCCTCATATTTGGGCCCTTTCCGGAGAGATATGGTTTTTGAATGGTGGTAAGCAGTTTAGCTCATCTTACAGGCGGAGGCCGATGCAAATTAACTCAGTTTTGTTTAATGTCGAACATTACGTGTTTTATGAAAATCTACATTCATTCCACCCAACACATTATATAAGCTTAGCTTAGAAACACCTATCTCCTCATACGTTTGGTCTCTAAACCCTCCTTGCATATCAAGGACAGCAGAATGCAGTATCTGATAATGCCATGCATTCATTACATTAATGAATCTAATATGAATAAGTGTGCCTACATCAAGCCGCACTCATTAGCATAGACATTAATATTAATATCAATACAGGTTTGGTTTTACAATGAAGGCTGCATTTGCAAAATACAAAGAACATCCTCCTATATGCTAAACGTGGCAGAGGCAAAGTGTGATTTGTGAAATGTGCATCAACAGTGGAGGTCAACTGCGTTGGCTGCGTCTCAAACATGAATATTACTCATATGCAGATTAGGCTAGGGCGTGCTACGCCTCGACTGCTCGTTTGAGACTGGACAGAAGGAGGGTTGGGAAGCCTTTGACTCCATCCACAGGAGATTGAGCAACCGAGACCATTCGCTGTCTCTGCCAGACACAGTTTATTATTATACATACATTAATGAAAGATGTGGGGAGTGCACTTTGAGCTTTGAGTATGTTTGGGTTTATTTGAATATGTTTTAGTTTTATTGATTGTGAGCTTAATTGAGTTCTTAATTATGTTTCATTCAAGCATATATTTGGTCTCAAATGTGTGCATTCTCGTAGTCTAAACAGAAGCACTTGGCCTTGACAATGCCAGTGTCGTAGTTTTGATTCTCAAGAAATGCATAAACTCCTATATATGCAATGCAATACAAGTTACTTTTGATACATTTTCAAATGCATAAATGTAAGTGTTTCTCTGTAACAGTAGAAATGAGACCGCTGTTGTCAAACATTCGCATATAATATACAAAATCAAATGCATTGTTATTCTTTGGATGAAATTGTCAAATGCATAAAAATACTTCTGTTTCACATTATTATATATATATATATATATATATATATATATATATATATATATATATATATATATATATATATATATATATATATATATATATATATATATATATATATATATACATACAGTACAGACCAAAAGTTTGGACACACCTTCTCATTCAAAGAGTTTTCTTTATTTTCATGACTATGAAAATTGTAGATTCACACTGAAGGCATCAAAACTATGAATTAACACATGTGGAATTATATATGGAATTATATACATAACAAAAAAGTGTGAAACAACTGAAAATATGTCATATTGTAGGTTCTTCAAAGTAGCCAGCTTTTGCTTTGATTACTGCTTTGCACACTCTTGGCATTCTCTTGATGAGCTTCAAGAGGTAGTCACCTGAAATGGTCTTCAACAGTCTTGAAGGAGTTCCCCGAGAGATGCTTAGCACTTGTTGGCCCTTTTGCCTTCTGTCTGCAGTCCAGCTCACCCCTAAACCATCTGGATTGGGTTCAGGTCCGGTGACTGTGGAGGACATGTCATCTGGAGCAGCACCCCATCACTCTTCTTCTTGGTCAAATAGCCCTTGATGCCTTCAGTGTGACTCTACAATTTTCATAGTCATGAAAATAAAGAAAACTCTTTGAATGAGAAGGTGTGTCCAAACTTTTGGTCTGTATATGAAGAGTTTATTTGCAAAAACAGATAATTCCGTTTTTTTAATTTTCAAAAATCATGTTTTTTATTATGGAATCATGTTTTTATTGTGTTAGCTGCATATTTTTTGTTATTTTTTAACATAATCAAAATAACCCAACTAAAGTTTGATTGAGATTAATTGGAGTGCACAGTGAAAAAAAACACATTATTTCTGAGATTAAAAAAAAAAAATCAAATGAATACTTCATATATTCTCAATTTAAAGACCGATAAATCCTTGAGTTTATAAAAGAAAGATCACAGGTTAAAACATCTGAAACTACTGGAGACTCTATTATTCTCTCCCATTACTGTATAGGGAAAAACAACTGAGAAGTTATTGAGATCTTTGTGATTTCTGTTTCGTGTGGGAGTGTGAGAGCTCATGAGTGTTTGTTTGTGTGGGTGTGTGTGTCTGTGTGCATGTGTGTGTGTGTGTGTGCATGTGCATGTGTGCTGCATGTTCACGTTCTGCTCTGCTTCTGCAGCTGTCAGGTGACATTTAAAAGGCCTTTCATAAGCCTCCATTATAAAGCTGAGCTTCCCCATCATAACATCTTAAAAGTAATTTCACAGACATAATGTTTAGTTAAAGCAATAAACTCACACACTGTCAGAGCAGCTGCACTGAATTCATTTGAGCAATCAATATGAGTTAACCCTCATGTTCTGTAGGGGTTGCGAGGCCCTTTTAATATCTCAGAAACACATTTAACATTAAAGGATCTAGTTGATACTTCATGACTTGTCTTAATCTTATGAGAACTGATTATAAACAAACTTTCAGTTCAATGGCATGCTGCGTGAATTATGTCTGTTTCTTCTTCTGCCAGAATTGCATTTATTGTATTTTTCTGCACGGTTTTTCTTGAGCTTGACCCCAAACAGAACAATGTTAGTGCAGTATATCAGATACAAGTTTATATGAAAAGTGCACAGTTGTTTACAACAGAGGGTTAAAGCTTCAATAATATCTATTAAATGGATTTTGAATAGGTCAGAGGAACATATTAAAGAATTTGAAAAGGTTAATTTGAAAACTACTTTTATATTTTCAGACATTAAGAGGTAGAGAAACAACATTACATCTTGCTCTTTCTCAGCTAACAAAAATATGTTCCAAGAACATTTAGTTAACATTCCAATTAAGCTATGAAAACGTTATTTGAGTGTTCTCTAGACGTTCAAAATGACTGAATGTTATTAAAGTCTATCAATATTCTACTGACTTTATTTTAACCAAAAATATAACATTATTTGAATGTTTATTTTTAGTAATGTTACAATGTCCAGTTTTCTCATTGTGATTAGAATGTTAAATGTTGAATGTTGTTTAAAGGTGACTGAAACGTTGCTTAAATGTTCTACTAATTTTATTTTTATTTGAAAGATTATTTCTAAGAGTCTAAGAATTTTGAAATGTCAAGCTTTGTTGTGATTAGAATGTTATTTAAAAGTCACAAAAAGGTAACTTTTTTTAGAATGTTCAGTGAGTATCTTCATAAGGACGCTTTCTCTCAATGTTATGAGAACGTATACCAAATATTATTAAAGTTATATTTTATGAGAACGTTCTCTGGGGTTGAATCATATTTTGTTTTTCAAACAACATTTTAGATTTTTCTTGTGTAATCATTTGTTATGCAAGACCTGTGGAGTCTTAATCATACAAAATGACAATTTCTACAATTGCATCAGATAACTTTACAAGCTTACAACCACTGTACCAGCCAGTAAAACAAACAAAAATGACTATGTCTTCATTTTTCAACAGCTGTAATCTTTGAAGGTATGAAGGGACTTGTCTGTTTGTGTAGGGTTCAGAAGATCATTCTGACGCCGGACATCTTTGAAGTAGATGGACGTCATCTGATCCCTGTAGCCAATCACAGGAGGGCCGTTGGTACCATCTTGCTCCACGGACCAAGGGTTCCTCTCAGCATGCTTTGGGTTTGGCAGCTGAAGAGATGTGCTTTCACATGCCAGCGGAGGTCACCCAGATTTTCCAAATTGGGCATCCTCCCTCCTTTTTCCCCCAGCTGTTTCCAATCAGCTGGCCTCTTCTTAGCTCATATTTTCTCACTCTCTTTCTCATTTTTTTCCCTCTCTCAGAATGCAGGGGTTTCTAGAGCACTATACTGATCTGTTAGTTTTTTTATTATTCTAACCAGCCCAACACCGCAACAGTCACTCAACCAATGGCATTTATTTGGGGGCGGGGCTACCATTTTTATTCTGAGCTGTAGCAGAAAGAGTAAGTTCTAGAAATCTATCTTATTTTTACAGTTATCTTTAGTGTTTTACTTTTCAATGTCCATTTATAGACCAGTCCAAATATGAAATCATATAATTTTATCATAATAGTCTGATGTGCCCCCCCACTGAAGCACCCCCACGTGTATTCATAAAGACGTTTATTAAATGTGACGGTTGGCAATATATGCTAAAGAACAGTTGTACCTCAAGGATCAGAGATGATTCATCACAATGGAGAAAAAGCGAGAGATGAGGCGTGCTAAAACCGTCCAATGGAAATTAGTCCGATTTACAATCGTGTATTCTTCTGCAGACCATTGCTAAATGGTCAGGCTAGCTAGTCACAGATATTAAAATAAATTATGTCTAATTTGAATTTTAGTCACGGTACATTAACTAATAGAAAGTTATTAACATTTCAAGAGAGGAGGGGAAAAAAAGCTTTTGCCTGCAGAATTAACAGTGGCTGGGCCTGACCTGTGCCGCGCGCGGTTTGATCACTGTAATGACAGCCTAATGGCATATTTACATTTAAATCTCTGACGCTAATATGGGATTCAGAATGGGACGCTAAGTCAAGGATTATTTGGTGTGGCCTGCTGGCCTCTCCGAGAGAATTTCTTCACTTCAATCCTTGGCAAACTTCTTATTTCATGACTATTTATACCAGAAGCCTCTGCAGTCTTGCCAACCCCTCCCATGTCCTAATGTGCTCTTTGGTGCGTATCTTTTATCTGCACTCCTCTCTTCTCTCTTCCTCAGTCTTTAAAGGCAATTATCATTGCCCGCTCCTCTCCCGCGTGCTTCCAGAGCCTCGTTAGATGAATGAAGTTGCACACGGAGAGTGACGGCAGTTCATTCGTAGCCCTCTGCCGCCCCCGTCCTCCAAATCCTCCAGCCCTGAGAGTTTTCTTGCATTTTAAATTCCCCTGCTTCCAGTTTCTATCTCTGCCCCCTCCGTTTTTTCTGAGCAAGCGATGTCGCTGTGTGGATTCACGGATGTATTGATTTCTCAGCTGAGGATTTAAGGTGCTGCAATCCGAAAAAAAGAAAAACCTATTGATCTATGTGATCAGCAAAATATTTAAACAACTAAGGGGCCATTCACATATCGCGCCTAAAAACGCGTGGGAAACGCTAGGCGCTCCGCTTTGTCCTTCTTTCCAAAGCGCTCGGACAGAAGCGCTCCTGAGGCATCTGCCTTTGCTAAGCAACCATGACGTGCTCTCTCCATGAAGACGTGGAGATTTCAGCAAAGGATAAATGGATTTGCAGCGCAAAAAATCGCCCTAAGTAGCTCTGCTACTAAATTTATTTCAAAATGGCAATCCATATACATCTATGAACAGCTGTTCCTTCTTCTTGAGTTTTAAATGTTGTTACGGGAAAGGATGAAGCTGATTGGTTGGTTCTTGTCACATGACCCGCAGTGCGCTTGCGGCATTCTGAAAAGTTGAGATGTTTTTAACTCGATGCGGTGCGGACGCGCCTGGAAAAAACGGGCGCGTCGAACCGCGCGCGTGTCGCCTCCATTATGAGCGCGCATGCCGCGCGCCTACATTGGAAATAATGAACTTGCGCGCGCAAAATAAGCGATATGTGAACGGCCCCTAAGGCTTGTCAAAACAGCCTGATGCGTTGGCAGCTTTCACAAGCGTGTGCTGTGAACACGACCTGTACTCCCGGATAGATGTGAGACATTCAAAGAATTGTTTTAATCCATACTTTGCGAGTTGATAAAATGAGAGAGGTCAAGAAGAAGATTTGTGTGCAGACTGGAGAGAAACATGACGTGGAAACCTGACTGGCATACATATATATATATATATATATATATATATATATATATATATATATATATATATATATATATATATATATATATAGCCTATAGGCCTATTTTTTATTTAACTTTTTCTGTCAAAACGTTAAAGCTGCGGTAGGGAACTTTTGACGCTCTAGCGGTTAATAAACAGAACTGCTTGCGTCTTGCGGAAGAACATTGTAGCCGGAGCTACTTCTCTCTGTTTATGTCTATGAAGAATCACAAAGGTACTGGGTTACTCCGCCGCGGTATCCCCGAAGCAATCTAAAATAGTCCGAATATAAACACTTATTATAGGTGCACCCTAGTGATTCAGGACAAGCTAAAAACACAGTTTGGAAAATGGATTCATGGTGTACTCGCTTATTATATAAATTTTGTAAATTTTGAACACATAAGAAAGTTACCGACCGCAGCTCTGATTGATTGTTTCTTTCGGGAGCGATGTATTCCTACAAATGGCAATAGGAGCACTGGGAGGAGCCAGAGGAGCTTGATTTATTCACAGATCATCTGTCTCTTATTCTACTGTCAGGACATAATGACAGGTTTAACAAATATGTAAAAAAATATTTTTACAAAAGTTACCTACTGCAGCTTTAAGTGTTTTAAATCTGCCTTACCATGGTTAAAGATTAGATCTATCAAAATCCTCTCCTGCCACAAAAACTGATCAAAAACCTTTTCTCAAGCTTAACGGTTTGACCTAGAAATAAAAATTCACATTTGAATGATTGAATCAAGACAGGATGATGTGTAGTGAAGCTGAACTAACTTAAACACTTAAAAGACCTGGTTTATCTGCAGACTATCTGGCCAATTCATCTTGTTTTCCCCACGCGCTCTTTGGGAGGCATTTTAAGATAAATCTATTACAGGGAGCTGTGCCTCCAGCTCATGCTATCAGACTCTGACATTCTGCAGGTGGGGCATGTGACGTGTATTTAAAAATGCAAAATGACATCTAGTGTTTGCTTGCTATGTTCCTCAGACCCCGAGTGTAGCCGGCCATCTGTTGATCTGGCCACATGAGCGGAGAGCTGGCACGACTGGAAACACAGCGTCTGTATACACATGAAGAGAGCAGAAGTTAGGAGCAGGGAAACGAGGAGAAAACAGGAGAAAGGAACAACAAAGAGGAGAAAGGAAGTGGAGAAATGAGGAGAAAAAAAGAGAAATGAGCAGAGAACAAGATATATGAGAAAAGATCAGGAGAAACAAGGACAAAAATATATTAAAGATGTGAAAGGGAGTGGAGAAATTAGAAAAAAGAGGAGAAATAGCGAGAGGTTAAGAAATGAGAAAAGAGCTGAGAAGAGGAAAAAATAGAGAATAGGAGAAATAAGGAGAAAAGAGTAACAAAGATGTGATAGTGAGTGGAGAAATTAAGAGAAAATAAGAAATCAAGAAAGAAGAAAAAAAAACAATAGAAGAAACAAAGATAAATGATCAGAGAGAAATACGAGAATATGAGAAACAAGGAGAAAAGAGCATCAACATGTGAACAGGAATGGAGAAAAAAATTAGAAATTAAGAGAAATGAGAAAAGGCAAGAGGAGAAGGGAAGAAAAAAGGACCAACAAAAAAGAACCAATAATGAAAAGGGGAAGAGAAATAAGGAGAAAACGGGAGAAAAATAAGGAGAAAAGATGAGGGGAGAAAATAATGGAGTGGAATGAGAGCAAAGAAAGGAAGAGAAGAGAAGAGAAGAGAAGAGAAGAGAAGAGAAGAGAAGAGAAGAGAAGAGAAGAGAAGAGAAGAGAAGAGAAGAGAAGAGAAGAGGTGATATAGTGACTCCACGTGGAAAAGTAATATGGCTGTGGAGTCTCCAAAGCGGTGAGACAATGTCACATTACTGATTAAAGCTCTTCAGATAACACTAAAAATTAATATCATAAGCACACACAGAGTGGCCATTAGGGTCCGGTAATGTGACTCAGGAGGGACATGATGGATGTCCAGCAGCTCGAGGGCCTTATTTGCACACAGGCTGTTATTAGGCCAGCGCTGGAGGCAGAAGCAGGGAAAGATGGGTTTTTATTAGTGAAACGTCCACAGAGGTGGACACAACCCATCACTAACGACACCACGCTTCCCAGCGCCGCTTCTCCATCCAGTAATGGCTGTATGTCTGTCACAGAGAGAGACATATAAAAACAATGCTAATATAAATAATATAATGCAAATGACCAAATAATCATAGTTGTTCCAAAAGGGGTTTCCGCAGCAATGATATCAAGCTAACAAACATGTTCTCAGAGCCCATGCACACAGAACACATTTCTCCATTCCAGTACACTACTTTTCTATTGTTTTTCTGTGTGAAAGCACTAGATGGACGTGTATGAACTTGACACTCACTTCTCGCATCTTTTGCAGCATCTCGCACATGACAACAGTGCAAATGCAAATGTTAGAGAAAACATTAAGGAAATGTTTAATTGTATAATTTTGCAAACATCATGGGACTGTTAATTTTAAAATGTTCTCTCAAAATTCTAGAAATAATATTTAAAAATGTTGAACACACTTCCTAATAATGTTACTGGAAGATCGTTTGTTCAGAAGCAATGTTCTCTCTCTCTCTCTCTCTCTGTCATATTACACATTCATCTGATCTGATATCTGATCTTATGGCTGTTTGAGAAAAAAAAGTTATTATTAATTTTATTATTAATACTTATAAGTGGACTTTGACCGCTTTCAGTAAAGTAGTATCAGAAAAATGGCAAGATATTAGACATATAATATAACTATGAAAAGTATTATTCATTGTAAAAGTTGATGCAACTTGTGTATTGTGTTATAAACCATCATACTCTTAAAAGCTATAACCACAAATAAGTAAATGTTATAATATATATTAAAACTGTTCTTATGAATATTCACGAGATGAGGCAACATATTATATGTTTTTTTTTATAATGCATTAGGCATTCATTATAATGCCTTAAGAATACCCTCATAATGTATTATAATATGTGCTTCATAGAAAGTGTTACAGAATATTTTTCCACTATAAAGAACCCTTTATGCATTAAAAAGATTTAATGGATGTTAAAGGTTCTTTATGCAACCCACAATGGCCAATATAACCTTTATTTTTAAGAGTGCAGATTATAATTTTGCATGTTATTCAGCTTATGAAATGTAAGGTATTATTAACATGATAAAAAAAAAAAATATATATATATATATATATATATATATATATATATATATATATATATATATATATATATATATATATATATATATTGTTTTGTATGAAAAATGCATTTTTGCTCTGTTGTGACACCAGTTGAGACGCACTGTTTTAAAGTGCAGCTTTTTTCCAAAAGCCTGTCTTATCGGCACGTTACGGTTCTCCTTCTTAATCAAAGCATGAGTCATATCAGACAGTCTCCTGAACTAAAGCCATTTCCCTGTAAAACGCTTTTTATGTATGGTTTTCACATCCTCAAACATAGATTTACTCCCTGACTGTGCTCTCTCCCACTTTAACAGCACTATCGCATTCTCCTCCTTTTTATCTGCTCACATTTTAGGAGAATGAATTGCCCATCGCTGTCACTGGGCTCTGGCCGAGAATTCATTTTTGTGGGTCAAGTGTTTCAGAATGTCATCTCTGACAGGAACCATCCAACACGATGAATACAGGGACAGACCTTGGCTCGCCTCATCCTCCCATCACAGAATACACAAATACAGGCCTCTGCCACCAAGATGTCCACGAGATGGTGGGCAGCATGCAGAAAATATCCATAATATAATACCACAAAGCAGGGAGAATTCATATGTAGCACGTGACTGTCACATTTCAACCTCGCCTTTGTTATACTGACCAGTTTTGAGAACAACAGTTTTTAATGAAAAAATAATTTTAATTTATATAATTTTCATGTGTGCTTTTTTGTTATTATTAGTATTATTTTTATATAGTAGCTTCAAACCAGCACTATTGATTAGGAATGTGTCATGATACAGCAACTGACAAGTCAGTGAGGATAACTAGTATAAATATATATATTGCATTATTAATTCTACAGCAGAAATCTCTCTGTCTCTGTTGACTGTATATATACTTATAAAGACACTTAACAATTAATAACATAATTAATTTGGAAGTGCTTAACAAATTTAGTTATACACACATACGCGCACACACACACACACACACACACACACACACACACACACACATACATATATATATATATATATATTTATAAGGCAGCTCTATAAAATGAATTTATTGCAAGTTGGGTTGAAATCATTCTAATTTATTTAATAAAAATGTTTGCCTTGTACAATATTTATTATTTATTTATTTATTTTTTACAATCACTCCAACATTTTCATTTGACTTCCACTGACAAATGTTCAGGTTTCAAAATGAAACCAAAAGCGATGACATAATAATATATTTGACTATTGAACTGTCTTCTTTTTTGCACATATTTAACCATTTGCAGCCACCTTTACATTGCATAGTGATTATATTTTGATTATTGTGTTCATCTGACAGCAAACAAGATGATGCAAAGTGATGTTAATTAAAAAAAAAAAAAAGAAAAAAAAAGAACACAAACTTACTTAAAACTTAAATCTTCCTCTAGGAAGTGCAAATGTAGTGGTGTTTTTGATGTCTCTGCTCCTCTGCTTTATCTCCTCGGCACTGGTAATGAAGCTGAGGCTATGTGACAGAATACAGCAATTACATCGGGCATAGTTTGGTTTTAGACATAGCACAGCGTCGCTGATAGAGAACGCTCTGCTGGAACACGGTTCGCTCTGTAAGAAAGCAGACGCACAGCCAACAGGAGGCTGGGGGACTTCTGAGGGGCTGCGTGGTCTCTAATGCGATCGGACTGTAACGGACAATCTATTTACAGGAGGCTCTTGGGAACTAATAAACAAATGTTGAGTAATTTCAGCCAGCAGTAATTACCCTTGCAGCTGACAAGGAGACTGTGATAGTTTCTCCTTCACCCTGCACCCTGAGCAGGAGGCTGAGGTCCCAGGCAGTGAAACATATGCATGGATCTGAGCCAGAAGCCAGTCCTGCAAGATCACTTGACTTACCACAGCTGGGAACAGGGAACAACCAGAACCCCAATATATGGCCACTTGCTTTGTGCTGAGAATGGGAATTGTGTGTGAACAGCACAGCAATATTAGCTTGCTATCTTGGAGATATTAATTAATTAACTGGGCTGTTTCAGGCTTTCCCTAAAAGACTATTAATTCAGCTTAATTAAAACATTCCCACAGTAAATAACTATAAAGAAGAGCATGTAAAAAAAAAAACTTTTAGTTCTCTCTCTCTCTCTCTCTCTCTCTCTCTCTATATATATATATATATATATATATATATATGCAAAATGACTATTGTCAAACAGGTTTCCCAAACACTTCCCCATCTGTAGTTGGTTGGCTGCATGAAACCGATAGTCCCTCCCCCAAACCCATGCCATTGGTTGAGGCGATGCTGCTGTGTTGTAGCGAATAGAAACATTAAAACCGACAGTCTGAGCTGACTCACAGAAAAAAGCATCTATAACTGTTTTTGCTATTTATGGTAAAACACTCATATTTGGATCGAAATAAGTTTAATAATGCAGGCTTTAGGAAATTTAAAGGTTGAATAAAAAACACGGTAAAATATAAACATGAACACATTCAATATGGTCCAGCCCTAATGAGCATTAAAGGTGCAGTAGGGAACTTTTGTAAAAAAAATATTTTTTACATATTTATTAAACCTGTCATTATGTCCTGACAGTAGAATATGAGATAGATAATCTGTGAAAAAATCAAGCTCCTCTGGCTCCTCCCAGTGTCCTATTGCCATTTGCAGAAAATCCATCGCTCCCGGTAAAAAACAACCAATCAGAGCTGTGGTCCGTAACTTTGTTTGTGTTCAAAATTTTAAAAAAATGTATATAATAAGCGAGTACACCATGAATCCATTTTTCAAACCGTGTTTTAGCTTGTCCTGAATCATTAGGGTGCACCTATAATAAGTGTTTATATTCAGACTATTTTAGATTGCTTCTGGGATACCGCGGCGGAGTAACCCAGTACCTTTGTGATTCTACATAGACATAAACAGAGAGAAGTAGTTCCGGCTACGATGTTCTTCCGCAAGACGCAAGCAGTTCTGTTTATTAACCGCTACAGCGTCAAAAGTTCCCTACCGCAGCTTTAACAGAAATGATGTATAGCGCATGATTAATTCCAGCCTGACTCTTTGTGAAGACATTGCCATTCACCTCTGTCTGCTGTGGAGGTGTTCGGCGGGCCAATGGCGTCTTCATCCCCACAGCTCACATCTTGATCCTGTGCTGCCAAATAGATTTTTATGCAAATTCCTCTCTATCGATTGCAGCGCCTCTCATTGACTGACTGGGGGTTTGTGGAACGCATCAGTAATTAGATTATGTGATAATGATTACAGCGTAAACATTGGTGGATAAAACCGGTTACATGTATCTGTGGGGCAATCTGGCACAAACAATAAAGCATCTGAAATCCATGGAAATGTTTTCCACACTCTTTTGTTTTTTTTCTCCTTTGCTCTCCCTGTACTGAATAATAAGTGCTGGATGGCATGACAGGCCAATATGATCCACTGACAGACGGGCAGAGGGGTCCGTGAACGCCTCCCTCTCTCAGACAGGCAGATGTCGTGCGTCCCCGTGCGGGGCGAGCCACGGGAGAGCGGGCGGCTGCTCGAATGAGGAGGTGGGAACTTGAGCGCTCCTCGGGGGGTTGAGTGGTCATTTGATGTCCGGCACAAGGGCAGCGTGTGATGGAGAAAGAGCCAGGCATGGATCTGCTGTAAAAATGGGCTGGCAGGAGGGCGAGATGGACGGGGGGCAGAGAGCAAAACATAGACAGACTTCATTGCATGTTTTTTTTTATTTTATTTACTTTTAGTCTTTTTTATTTTGACAGATATGCACACGCATGACTTCACTCTTGCAGACTGTTTAATGCTATTCCACCCCATGGGAGGAACCCCCCTCCATAAAATATGAAGCTAATTAATGCATATCACATTTATACTGTTTGGGGAAAAATGTTCAATGTCATATTATAAAGGAGATGCATAATTGGCTCTTAAAGTATTGTGCTAAAGCTACAACAAATATTTAAAATATTATCTGTAATATTTTGCAGAGTTTGTAAATTAACAGAATGTTTCTTTACTTAATATTAAGTAAATTACTTTATATCAATATTTTTATATTACTATTTATATACTATACTATTTATATAAAGGTTTGAAATGCAGATGCAAAGAAGGAGAGGTTAAGTCTTAGAAACAGATTTTTCCCACACAATAATACATATATTGCACAAATGACAATGACACAAAGAATATCGATGGAATCATTTTCAGAATGTTTTTTTTTTTTAGCTGATGAACAGAAAAAAACATTGAGAACCAAACAGTATCCACCTGACTTTACAGACCTTGAGCATTTAAAGGCAGAGTAGGTGATTTGGTTTTAAAACACTTTTTGTTGTGCTGGTTGAAAGTCTCTTCACATCCTGATTGCAGTCAAGTGCTATAAATGTGTTTGTATGTATTTACACTACACCTGTTCAATAGCTTGGTAACACAAATGGCTAATCAGCCAATCACATGGCAGCAACTCAATGCATTTAGGCATCTAGATGTGGTGAAGACGACTTGCTGAAGTTCATTCGAGTATCAGAATAGGGAAGAAAGGAGATTTAATTGACTTTGAACATGGAATGGTTGTTTGTGCCAGACGGGCTGGTCTGAGTATCTCAAAAACTGCTGATCTACTGGGATTTTCACCACAACCGTCCCCAGTGTTTACAGAGAATGGACAGAAAAAGAAAACATATCCAGTGAGCAGCCGTTGTGTGGACGAACATGCATTTTTGTTGTCAGAGGAGAATGGGCAGACTGGTTAGAGGTGATAGAAAGGCAACAGTAACTCAAATAACCACTCGTTACAACGAAGGTATGCAGAATAGCATCTCTGAACACACAACATGTTGAACCCAGAAGTAGACGGGCTACAGCAGCAGAAGACCACACTGGGTGTCTGCTAAGAACAGGAAAATGAGGCTACAGTTTGCACAGGCTCACCAAAATTGGACAATAGAAGATTGGAAAATGTTTTGCCTGGTCTGATGAGTCTCGATTTCTGCTGTGACATTCAGATGGTAGGGTCAGAATTTGGTGTAAAGAACATAAAAGCATGGGTCCATCTGCCTTGTCGCAATGGTTCAGGCTGGTGGTGGTGTAATGGTGTGGGGGATATTTTCTTGGCAAACTTTGTGCCCCTTAGTACCAACTGAGCATTGTTTAAACACCACAGCCTGCCTGAGTATTGTTGCAGACCATGTCCATCCATTTATGACTACAATGTACCCATCTCCTAATGGCTACTTCCAGCAGGATAATGCGCCATGTCACAAAGCTCGAATCATTTCAAATTGGTTTCTTGAACATGACAATGAGTTCACTGTACTCAGATGGACTCCACAGTCACCTGATCTCAACCCAATAGAGCAGCTTTGGGATGTGCTAGAACGGGAGATTCGGATCATAGATGTGCAGTCGACAAATCTGCAGCTGCGTGATGCTATCATGTCAATATGGACCAAAATCTCTGAGGAATGTTTCCAACAGCTTGTTAAATCTGTTCCATGAAGAACTGAGGCAGTTCTGAAGGCAAAAGGGGGTCCAACTCGGTACTAGCAAGGTGTACTTAATAAAGTGTCCAGTTCATCTGTGGAAGTTGTTGGACCATAAAATGTTCGTCCAATCATATCCCTCAGTTCCAGAACTAAGATAGTTTGTCAGATCCTGCCTGTTTGTCAACATATGTATTTAACCATTACACTACTGCAGATCGAGCGATAATGTTATTATTGTAAAACTATGCACTTTGTAATGTAATGTTTTCTCACCAGTGAATGAGACATGAGCTAATTTGACAGCGTGGCATTCAATCCTCCACCAACGCCGTCTCTATTATCGATTGTCATGTGTTCTGGAGAAGGTGTGGCTTTGGAGTGGGATTATGCAGGAAGGGTGAGATCTTATGCTTTCAAAGCTAGCTTAATATCCTTGTTTTTGATCATTTTATAAAATGTTAATAATCGATCTAATTCAATGAGAATAGGAAAAGTCCACACCACAACTATAACAATAAAGACACACAGGAAAAATATTGTCTGAATCACTTTTAGAATTTTTTTTTTCTTTTGTTCAGCTGATGAACAAAAAAATATTGACAGCCAATCAAAAATCTGACTTTAAGAAGTATGCTCATTTAAAGGGTCAGACAACAAAACTGTATGCAATAATAAAGCATAAAGCAATAAAGCATTACATTATCATCCATTGGTAGGACACTAACATACCCAGCTAACATGTAACATTTTCTCAGAAATCTGGATAATATCGAGATTCAACAGCCATTCTTCACATAAAATTAATAGACTGTTTGTTCAAAAGTCTGGTCTTTAATGATGTTCTCAAAATATTAAACATTTTTAAAACATTGTTCATGGATCTTTTTTTATGAAACATTTTAGTATACATATTACTACTTGTTTCAGAATGTTCAGAGTGGATTCAAAAGTAACGTTACCTAAATGTTTGCCAAATGGAATGTTCCCTTAAAGTTGTAAAACATTTAACAACTGGACATGAATGGGAACATTAGTGAAACGTTCTTAGAAAAAATACAGTAAGCTGGATAGGTATTGTTATAGTTGTCTTTATAGTTTTTGTTCTTGGTGTTTTTCTGTAAGAATCAATATGTATTATGCTTAACCTATAATTGTTCCTTTAATATAAAGTGTAAAATAATGCATGTCATACCATCAGCTTCGGTGTATCATATGGTATCTCCAGTAACTCTTTTATGTTTGTTTCAAGGAGGAAACTGAACCTTAGTGTGAATATCCACTCAAATGTTGCTGCTAAATGCCACCACTGAGTTTTCCTCCATGACTGCCAGGTAGCGGGCCGAACAGGCCGCCGTTGAGATCTCTAGGTGACATTGTGGTCTTTGATTTCGTCACTGCATGGCTCTCAGTCTGTAATTAATCGGCAGCGATCAGAGGTGCGGTGCTCTGGTATGAAAAGCTGCTCGTCTCCCAAGAGGCCCAGCCCACGGTCAGCAGACGTTAGGCTACATTAACTGCCTGTGCCGCTGCTATTTCAGAGAAAGAGTAGGAGACTCATGAAGGTGCTTGATCCCTCGGAGCTTAGGTGAATGAGACGGTAGATGTGTACCTTTCATCTTAGCAGAGATTTGGAGAGGGTTCACACCACAGAGGCTCCTTAATTCTCACTAATTCATTTGCGGTCCAGATTCTCTTGGCGGCGGATAACCTGAGAATGATAATGAAGACGAGGGAGTTTGGGAAGAGTCCCCCTGCCTTTGAATGTGCCTGGAATGGATCGGGGGAGTCTTTCTCTTTGAATCTTCACAAGGAGAAACAAATCTCATTAGTATCTGTTATAAGATATCCTGAAGACAGAGTATACGAGAGGTTTTAAAGGCGTAGTTCACCTAAAAATTAAAAATATGACATTATATTTATCGTTCATATCATCAACATATACTGTCATATTGCCCATCCTCAAAACTGCTCAATGTTAGTTCACCCAAAAATGAAATTTCTGGCATCATTAAATCACCATAAAGTTTCTTTCTTCTGTTAAACATAAAATAAGATATTTTGTTACCAAGGATATTTGGTAACCAAACCATTAACAGTAGCCATTGACATTGATATTTTCATACTATGGATGTCAATGGCTACCATCAACTGTTTGGTTACCAGTATCCATCAGAATATCTTATTTTGTGTTCAACAGAAGAAAGAAACCCATACGGGTATGGAACAACTTGAAGTTAAGGAAATGATGACAGACATGTCATTTTTGGGTGAACTATCCATTTACGGCTAAACACTACAGGCAAAACCGTTGTTTGTGTGTGTTTTATACTAGTCAATTTTGCTTCCATAACTTGTCTTCTTTCAGACTAGTAAAAAGAAAGCATCCGAAATACACATTCAAGTGCTAATTTTATTATTCTCTACTTGCAACTGTAGATTTCAGTTACAGTACATATTTTTAAAGGTCATTTTCAGATTTATGTTCTGAAAATGTCTGCAAATTAGTGCATATTTACTTATACGATGCACAGCTTGCATTAACATAAAATTTTAGAAAACTACCATAACATTTTTTGACTTGACTATTCCAAGTCCTTTGAACTAATTTGGAGTGAAGAACAGACTGAAATTTTAATCTATAATCTCAAAAACTGATAATCTTCCCCTTTGCTGAAACTCATTTGCATTGGTTCACTTTTCAAAATGGTGCATTATTATATTTAATAGGTTCCTGTATGAAAAAAAATTATTGTGTACTTCAGAACACTTATTGTGTTGCACAAACTACTTTTATAATATTTTTCTGTCATTTTAGGAGCTTGGTCAATGTAAACTTTTGCCGTGTAGAGTATAAACGTGAATATTCTTCAAAAATTATCCTTTTGTATTCTACAGAAGAAAAAGAAAATCAGCATACGGGTGAGTAAATACTGACAGAATTTCCATTTTTGGTTGAACTACAGTACTCCTTTAAGCGTTCAAGCTTTCGAATGTTCAGGTTTTTTTCAGGCTTCCCGTGTGAATTTAAAGCGGTGGGTGAGCTCGCGCGGTAGCAGCTGTGGTCAAGCAATCACATCCGCTGATGTTGAGGCATGGAAAGCGATCAGTTCAGATGCTGATCACCATTTCACAATCAGACTCTGCAATGAATATTTATCACTCTGGAGCTGTAGGAATTCTCAATCAATAGATTTTACCCACTAGCAGAAAGATCTTCTCTCTTTCTGCTAACACCAACCTACACAAAAGTGGTACATTATCATCAGAGATGAGCAGCACCGTATTTACATTTATGGATTGAAATGGCACATTTTTTCCAGGCACACAGGAGTGAGTTGGTTTATTCCTTCAGTTGTGAACAGGATATAGAGTGGAAACAAATGTGTTTATCATCAACGATGTTCTTTAAGTTCACAACAGGCCATGAAAGTGCTCTCAGAACCCCTGAGCTCATGAGCCTGTATATCACTGAAATCTGACCTAAGCTTTAAGAAACTTTGTAAAAATGTCAAGGAAGCAACTGCCATAAATCAGCAACAGCAGCACATTTAACATGCAATTGAGAACATTTTTGTCAGTGACCTTTGTTCTTTGCAGATGTTTCTAGCAGTTGCTATGTCTTCTCTTTTTTAAGCTAGACTTTTTACATTTGTGTCAATGCTTTTAATGCAGAAGTGTGCATTTTCTGTGCCTGCAGCTTTACCCAAAGCAAAGCATCTCTAAATTGCAAAAATAATGACCTGCAATTGGTTCGATCAGCTTCCTAGAAAGAGGAATTCCTGGCATTATAAAACATGACTGAGGACGGGTTAGATATAGCAGACTACTCGTACTATTTATACAGTATTTATGCGGTTTGAGGAGAATTTGATGAGATGCAAAACATCTATAGTCAAAATGTTTTTATAAAGTAGGCATTTTATTGTAGCCTGTTTCTGCTAGGGAATAAAAAACTAAAAGGTAATTGTGGCTTTTTCTGAAAAAGTGTGAACGTATAAATATTTTGAGATATAACTTGCAATTGCAAGAAAAAAAAAGTCTGAATTCTGAGATAAAATCTCAAAATGCGGTGAAAAGCACGAGGAGGCAGACGTTGGTTTCTTTAGCTATCCCAGCGCTCACACTGACATCCTGGTTATGATTTGTTGTTGAGTTATACACTTTAAACTGATTCCCTCAAGCTCTCACTGTGTTCACCAGTTTGGCAGTGCAGGGCCGCAGAACCAAGAGAAATCAATATGGTGTAATGACTCTCCAATCTCCGTCAATACTCAATTAATGAAAATATGGAGAAAATATCAACATGCTGCCAGCCAGCCCTGCTCCAAAACTGTGAGTAATGATTACTCAGGAAGCACTTTACAGTCGGAGAGAATCCCAGCAGAGCTCTTGGGAGGTTTGACCATAAACAGGGAGATTCAGTGCAGATTTACGGTTTGGGGAGGCATTGAAAAGCTACACTCTCTCAAATAGAAGTGAAGTCTAATTTGTTGCTCTGCTGGGAGACTTTTAAAAGAGAACTGTTCTCCCTTTACAGAAATAAATGGAACCGTGCTACATTAGGGTCAAATCATGATGAGTCTTTTTGGGCATATGGAGAAAAACATGACAATTAGGTAATGTTAAAGGTAATTTAACATTATAATTTCTTTGTTACAAATCTAAGAACTGTAAATCTTTAACAATAAGAGTCAATAATGGTACTGACACAAAACCTACACCACTGAAAATAATAAATTGGCATGCAGTAAGTGAGTCAAACATTGATTCAGTAGCCGCTCTGATGGATTCAACAGTGATTGATTCAAACGGGGAACTAATTTTTTTTCAGCATCATGACAGTAGCATATAAATTGTTCTTATGAACATTTTGGAAATTTGTATTTATTATAAGATGACTCAATGTACAGACCAACGCTACTTTGGCGTCATCGAAGGGTAACGCCCCTTTTTGGGGGAAAACAAACGGATTCCTGTTACAGAACTTGCTCCAGGGACCTTTTGTTTTTCATTGTTTCTGATGTGTACAGGCCTGTCAGACACAATTATAAACAGATGTTGTATAATATTTATATTGTTTAGTCCTAGCCTGCGAATATTTCAAACTTAAAATCAGTAAACAGCCAAAGTAAGCATTCCTAATGAGAGCTAACGTTAATCACGTAGCTACTAGCAGCTTCGTATTTCTAACTACAACAAAACTGTCAATAGCTTAAATCAAGTGAAATATGATCCAAGTAAACCACCGACTCCTCTTGACATGGCCTCATCGTCTAGTTTATCATACTGTGAGTATGTTAATGACAATAATAGGCTAAATGGTGATTCCACGAGATAATGGTAACGTTAGATGTCCATATTTGGCCACTGCGTGGGGTTATTAATCCAGTTTTCGACCATTTCGAAGGGAAACCGCTGGAAACACCGTATCCAGTAGCTTAATTTAATACCTCTCACGGTCCTCGGCCCTCAAAGAGAGTGTGTATGTTTCTGCCATTTTAGCTATCAAGAAATTAGAGCGAGTTCTGTATCAGGGGAATCCGTTTGTTTTCCCCCAAAAAGGGGCGTTAACCTTCGATGACGCAAAAGTAGCGTTGGTCTATGTCTGTATTGTCATACAGTATCAGATTTTTTTTGGTTGCTACAAAAGAGGCCATGTTGAATGGTGGCCAGAAAATTTGTGACCCGAAGTGACTCGTCCAGCGAAATGGTGGTATGAATAAACGAAAGCATAGCAGGCCTTCTTTATGACTGTATAAACATAACAGGTTGTGAATGAATCAGAGGTCATCGCCTGTCTGCTGGTTAATACATAATTTATGTCTCCGCATTGCTTCATTACAGAGCTTCAAAGAAATCAATGGCCCAGCGGGGTTGCTATCACAGAGTATACAAGAGCGTACAAGCGAGCTCATATAGAAATCTCACCCATATCCCTGTCGCACCTTGAGCCGTAAAACTCTCCTGACAGTGAGGAAAATAAATCCCCTCCTTTATTCGGCACACAAGTGGCTGTAATCAATAAACACCCAGCCGAGTGGAGTGATTTACGTGGCCCCGTGTTTCACACACAGAGTCCCCCCCAAAGGCAGGCACCATAATGGAGGCCTTTCAATCTTAATGGACGGCTACGATTGTCATGGTTGTTGTAGCAGTATTCAAAAGCACCATCCGATCAGCCTGCAGGAAAGCATGGAGCAGACAGATGATTAGGTACTGCAAACGAGCCTTATCGCCAGGGGAAATTGATGACTCAATCCAGGGGAAGATGGACGACTTCATTTGTGTCATATAAAGAGCTGTGTCGCTCATAATGCAGTTATGATTGAGCTTTAAGGGAAGTGTTCATAATGACATTACATCCAGATATGCCTCTCCTCTTCATCTGGCATCCATCCACGCGTGTGTGTGTGTGTGTGTGTGTGTGTGTGTGTGAGGGCTGGTAGGAGGCAGAGACAAGAGAAAAAAAGAGAAGTGAGCGGGTGATGCTCAAAACTTGGGGGACTTAATGAAGTATCAACTTTGTCTCAGGTGTTTTTCCTAAAATAGAATCAAGCTTTGACATACAGTATCAAGGTAATGAAATATTTAATTTCTGAATAAAAATGAGACTGTGAGGAATATATGTACAAAGCCCTTAACTGTGCAGTTCAGAAAAAATAAAATAATAATAATAATAATAATATTTTAAGAGGACAAAACCTCCAGTTTTGAAAGTGGTAAGTTGTTTAATTCGTGAGATCTATGTTAGTTGGTCCCTCACAGTGTTTTCATCCACGTTAAATTCAATATGGCTACTAACCGGACTAAGGCCTAGCCACCTGTTTTGTAAATTTACTGTTCCTGGTTTCCGGTGTCATCTGCTCGCAGCTATTTTTAGCTACACAAAACTCCTTTTGCTGCTTGATATTGCAAACTGGTGTTTCTTACCATGCTATTGTAAAGTATTATCTTAATTACATTGGTGGTTTGTAGTGCAAACAGTTTTACCATTTACTGCACTTTGTTATTATTCTGAACCAGATGTCTCGGATATACACAGAAAACAGCTTACTTCTGCATTGAGAAAAAAAAAGTGTATAGAGCTACAACATTAATGTGGATAGCTCCTCAGATCATGCGGTTTGCGGTTGAATTTGATGAGAAATGTTTGAGCTCATATTGAGTAATCTGACTTTATTGCAGACTTTCTTGGTAAATCTGACCACACTTAGAAAAGCCCTGCGGAAACTGGAAGGAATTTAAGATTTCTTTATGGAACCATTTTCTTATGAGAAGCAGAAGTCATTTATTTGCATTTGGCTTTCTTTTGGTTTTTGCATTTAGTGCTGCAGTCCTCGACCCTCTGATCACCTGCGACCCCTGGTTAAAGAGAAACGACTGAGATATTGAAGAGATCTCAATTGTGATTTGTTTTTTTATTTCTTACAGTAGGAAGAGAGCAAGCACAAGTGAGCCAGAGATGGAGGAAAGTGAATCGACGAGAGAACAAAGAGAAAACACTTGAGGCGATCATCCCTGGCAGAGAGCTGGCAGCTCCTGTGCTTTCTTTCCCGTTTTTTTTTTTTTTTTTCTTGTAATTTTAAAATGTTTCCCTCCACCTCCAGCAAAGTGCAATAACAGTGTACAGATTGCTTATGTCATCACATTTTGACAAACCTCCCAATCCAATTTGACCTTCATTTTCACCCATCTGCTTCCCCTTCATTTCACCGTTCCAGCAGTCTTTTTCTTGCTATTTCTCTAGATTTCCCTTCCTGTCATTCAATCGTTCCATTTTAATTCCTCCTTTTCTTGTCAGTAAACCTAATTTTGTTTCCATAGCCTCTCATGTCTCATACACACATTTTCATGAAGGTAATGTTCAGTTTTCAGAGTCTTGAGATCTGTAGACATGATGGTTCAATGATTTATTCATTATTTGAAGTGTAGCTACTCTATTGGCAAATGGGTTGAATTGTTGGCATTACTTTTTAGTACAGGTGTGATTTCCGATGGCAAACATTTTAAATTACATTAGTGCATTTGGCAGACGCTTTTATCCAATGCAACTTACAGAGCATTCAGGCTAACATTTTTTACCTAACGTGTTCCCTGGGAATTGAACCCACAACCTTTTGCACTGCTAACACAATGCTCTACCACTGAGCCACAACTGTGAATTTAGAGTCTGAAGAGCTCTAGCAGACACACAAGATCTATTTTAAGGCGTTCTCAAGGTAACTACAAAAGGTTAGCAGCTTATCAAATAGACTTTGCCTTGACATTGCATGCATCTTTGAGGATAGAGTGATCCTTTAATGCAATTAGACATTTTACCCAGAATTGGTGCTTTATTTTTTTGAGTTTACAAAGTGTTGAAGTAATGCATTTGAAAGTTAGAATCACCCTTGTTTACTTGAGCCTTCAGAAAAAAACATGAAAACATCATTTTTTCCTTTGGCTTTTGGGTTATTGCAGAAAATAAGTTCTGTGACCAGCACATGTTTATGTTTCTTGCATGTTTTGTTTATCCAGATAATTTTCACAAATGGACACAAGAATTGTGAATTTTGAAGTAGGGTTATTAAGGTAAAAATAAATAAATAAACATTATAAAACATGTTTATTACTTGAATTAAATTACACGTTAACTGAAATAAAATATATAAAATCTCTTAACCTTATTTTATTTCGTCTAGTTGCTTAGACATTTCTCATTTTTGTATATTTTAAGTTGAAGAATGAAAATAACTTAAACTGAAATTGAAAACGTAATAAAACAATGTATAGAAGATACAACTTCGACAAAAACAAACACAAAATAAAATTACTGAAAAAATATTTAAAAAATATATATATTTAAAAATATTAATACAAATAGAAAAGTATATCAATGATACTAGAATAATTCTAGGCGGAAGTAAAACGCTAAAGTTGGACAGTCAAATCATGCAATCATTTAAATCATACAAATTAAAATCTATCTGGGAAAGTTTAAGTTAAAATAGTTTGCAAGAGTGCGATTATATACACAAGACTGTGAAAGTGACTGGTGTGTATAGATGAGTTTAATTTAATATCCCAGACAACCTCTGGATTCTCATTTTTGCACTTGTTAGCAACAACCTAATTTCAAGACACATAAAAGCTTAAAAAATCACGAGTTGGGTATTCTTGATGTATTTTATTTCATACAGTAAAATGTAATGTTATTTCAATAATTTAACAGAAAAAAACATTGATTTCAGGACGATAGACCCAGAAGTGCTAATATGCAATTAGTTTCTGGGTTGTTAAATCTACTAAAGTAAATTAAAAAACTGGTTTAAGCTGCCTTTGTAGGCCATCGACAGCAAGGCAGCCCAGGTTTTAGATCTCAATATTGGCAGAACAAATGTGATATTTTTCTTCATGAATTGTCATTTCAAGTGTGTGTGGGACTGTATTAGCTCGGGCTTGGTATGAGTCAATCACTCATCTGAGGCAGCGATATCTGATTTTCATGTGTGATAAACAGAGCAGCGTGTGAAAACGAGAGACGCTTCCCATATCAAACAGATGCCCGCCTGTTTGCGTCGCGATCGTTGTGCGAAACACTCAGCGGGGGGTTGGGGGTTTGTCAGAGACTGACATTTACCTGTGATTCTCCCAGTCGGGCCTGAAATGACAGAGTGCCTAATATGTTCAGGCTCTCAAAAAATGCCACTTCAGATCTGGAATCAATTTGCATGTCCCCCGAGCCCAGATAACACAGGCCTGTCAGAGGAGGATTTCGATCCGCCATCAATAATGATGTTACGGAAGAGGTTTGCAGAGGGGAGAGGGATCAAATTGAAAGACTGATGCTATATGTTTCAAATGATTTCCCCGTGAGCCGAGTGTTTGTGTGTGTGCGGTTATTGGGAACGCTAGCATAGCGCACCCTATTAGCTCCTCTTGTTCTTTGCTCCTGGTTAAGAATAGCAGGAAAAGATGCATTAGAGCTAAGAGATGCATATGGCAGCTGTAGCTCTTTAAAGCGCAACAGTGGATGGCTTTTGTTCTGGAAGGGCTTTCCCCATGCATTTTTTTTTTTTTTGTCTGATGGCATATTAAATAATCTTAATCTTAAAATCATATAATAATAATCATAAACACATTGGTTTATAGCATAAAATAGATGCATTGTATTGTTATAGTTATTTACCTATATAGCAGCTAGATGGATACAATAATAATTTAAAACACACACAAATATTTAAGAGTAATCTGAGAGTGTAGGGAGACTCAATTACTATATTCACACGTTTGCAGGATTTCTCTTAAATTTTGCAATTAAACAAATTTAAAGCAATAACGTGTGACTTCTAAGCAAATCTTCACTTAACATTCATATGCTTACAGCAGCAAGGTCATGCAAAATGTAAGTTACATTGAATAAAAGCGTCTGCCGGATCAAATGCATAAATGTAACTTAAAATCATGCTCACAGTTGGTCTGGCTTGAAAGGATTATATTTTATCTCTAAAATCAATTCGACTGTGAGGGAAATGACTGGAATTGTGTCTTCTGGAACATCTCTGTCTTGCTTTATAGAAAAAGAAGGGAATAATTATTAATAATTAAACAGTGGGAAATCAATAACTAGAGATTTGTTTGCTCTCTTACACAAATTTCTATATTTGAAATGACCTAGAATTAATAGAAGTGCTAAGTAGTCAATTAGGGATTTCCAAATTGTAATTAAGATATTAATAAAAACCGTTGCTATCAGAGTTTGAGTCGGATAACAACTTCACATACATATAAATGGATAATTGCCACTGAATTAGAAAAGAAAATTGTGTCACTCTACAGATCAAGAAAAAACGTCTTTATTAAGCCATAACTTTTAAATAATGGGCCACTCTTTGGTTTCTTGACATTAATGAGGATATTTATTGCGCTGTGGCAGAGGAACAGGTATCAGCTGTTATCAGCACATCATTAAGTTCCTCCAGAGCTGCCGTTCTCAACACGCTAAAGGAGAACTACATGACACTTTGGCCACTTTGTGAAAATGTGAAGCCAATGAGGGATGATGGTATGATTATCTGGCATGTTCCATTTTATGCGGTGGGGGTTGTCTTTGTATAAATATATATGTGAAATGACAGGGAGAGGAAGCTGACCTCAAGCCATTGGCGTTTGGATGGATATCATTGCTGGGCTCTTATTGGTGTGAGATGGGGATGATCCGTTTTGGGGATAAAATGAGTGAGAATCAGTTGAAAATCTATTCCAAAATCTATCTCCAAGATATGGACGAGTTTGTTTCTTCATGGTAACAGATTTGGAGAATCGCATGCTCACCAATGGATGCCATGCAGTGAATGGGTGCCGTCAGAATGAGAGTCCAAACAGCTGATAAAAACACTTCAGTCCATCATTTAACATTTTGTGAAGAGAAAAGCTGTGTGTTTGTAAGAAACCAATCCATCATTAAGCCATTTAAGTTCATCTATATGTTAGTTTTCACAAGATTTTTTAATACATTAAAAATTCATACAGTTCTTTCCAGAAAACAAACCAAAAATTTTTATGATTCCTCCTGCACTGCTCATGTATTTGTCCAATCAAATGCTGTGTTGAACGAGAATGTCCCTCGCCCAGTATATGGTTATTACCATGAAAGCCAGTTTCCACCAGAATAAAATAATACAAATAGTAATTGTGACTTTTTATCTCACAATTTCGATTTTTTTTCTCACAAAATTGCTTCACAATAGCAAGTAAATATGTTCTTTTTATCTCAATTTTGTATTTTATTTTCTTGCTCTTATGAGTTTACTTATATCACAATTTAGATTTTTTATCACAGCATTTCTTTGCAATTAAAAGAAAAAAGTTTTAATTGTGAGAAAAAAGGCAATTACCTTTAAAAAAAAATTTTTAAGTATTGCAATATCGAGAAGAAAAAAAACGTAAAAAATAATTCTATACCTCACAAATTCTATCAATTCTGATAACAAAGTCTGAATTGTGAGATAAGTTTATTATATGGCTTCCATATATAGTTATTAACTTAAACTAAAACCATAAAACAAAAACATTTTCATTGTGAAATAAATTAAATAAAATGTGTAAAAAAACACATTTTACTTCAGCTAGAGAACATTCTTTATTGTCATTTATTTTTATTTCATGTTCTAAAATAACAAACTAAATTAATAAAACTGTATTTTAAAAAATGACACAAAAAACATACGAAATGAAATGAAATGGATATAAAACATAAATATATACATGAAATCTACAATAGTACCTCAGTGATAAAAATAACACTGGCACCAAGTCAACTCGTGTACAACATGCTGTTCATGTTCATATCAAGTGCTGTTCCTGTAGACTCAGGAAGCAGAAATTATCTCTATTTTAAACTCCTCCCCTGAATACAACCGGCAGGTATTCTGGCCGATCGGCAAGGCTAAGCGAGGTTGACATCAAACACATTTATACACATCGCAACCGCTGCCATCTCAGCTCTCACAATATTCAGCAGGTTGACCTTTCGACCCTTAACCAGACACCTCTTCTCTTCCGTGATGGAGGAGTGAAGGTTTTGCGTTTTTGACTCTATGCAGCGAAGTCAAGTGCTAATTGGAGGTGGGCAGTTTGGTGGTTTGACTGGAGGCCACAGCCACCTGCTCTCGCTCTCTCTTTCTGCAAACACACACACACACACACACACACACACACACACAAACATGTATCTCTCATGTTCTGCATGCACTTACGCCTTTACTCACACAGTCAGTCCTGCCTGCAGCTACACAGCAGCCTCTGTGGTCTCACATCCCTGTTTGGACCGAGCAACTATTCCATATCGATTTTTTGGAAGCTCTTTAAATGCGTTTATAAATGCACAAGTGTGAGAGTGTAGTCTGCTTCTCTTGGCAGTCCACAGACACTTTCTTTGTTTCTCTCTTTCTTTATGTGTGACTAACCATACACACACACACACATTTATATATATATATATATATATATATATATATATATATATATATATATATATATATATATATATATATATATATATATATAAAACAGCAGATTTAAATATCTCCTCACTTGAAATAAATGCATTTAGGTGATTATTAGGAAATCTCTGGAGAACATTTACAGGTCAAAACAATCAATCAAGAATGCAAGCTATCATTTCTCAGATTTCCAACCTTCCCAAAACTTGGAGGAAATAATTATATATATTAAAAAAATTGTTTTATTTAAATCGTCCTGTATTTAAGTATCTTTTTTTAAATAAATACATAATGTGTTGAGATATTTTGAATAACAGAATTATCTTTCTAATAAGAATGGCATTATTTGCATTATTTTTGTCATTTTCATTATTAGTCTTGATTTTCAGTAGTGTAATACAGTATTGTACTGTAATTACAGTAAGAAACTGTGAAACATTTTGTAAAATCAGCATAAAGGCAGTATACTACTACAACAAATACTACTATCAGATATTTGCAATAATATATATATTTATATATATATATATATATATATATATATATATATATATATATATATATATAACGTCACATTGTATTGTATTGTCTTAATGCAAAGCTATATATATATATATATATATATATATATATATATATCATAAATGTATTCACACACACAAACACACACACACTTTTCCCCAGTCCTTGATGTGAAATGTTCAGGACATTTTCTTGACAGGTTGGCTTTCACCCAATATTTATCCTTCTTCCAGTTTTACAATTCTGTACAATTGTGTGTGTAGTTTTATCCACACACTGTGCTAATAATATGAAGCATAAACCTTATGACATTTTTCTGAATTAGCAAAATAAAACTGGCAAGTGATAGAAAAACACATGCGCGTGTTTGCAAACGTGTTGGAGAGCAAGAGAGCGATTAGGGGCACATTGTCAGATTTTATCAAGTAATTGCAGTAGTACTCAGATGCGGTAAGGCAAAGTACACGTGAAAAGCATGCTCTTCTTTTTTATATCATGCACTTACACACTTCACACACACAAACCATTAACAAATCCTACACTTTTTCCCCCGGCACAGACACACAAAAAGAGAGAGAGAGAGAGGCGTCAGGGAATGTGTGTATGGCTTGTTAGAAATGAGGAGATAAAACTTAGCATAGTGCTCCCAATTAGTGCAGCAGTGACCACGCGCTGTCTCGGACTAACACGCGCTTTCCTGACGGCACGCAGGAGACGGAGCGCGCAGACGTGCGCGGAGGGTGAGAGAGAGAGAGAGAGAGAGATAGTGGAAGAAAAGAGGGTCGTGGGGGGAAAGAGGGAGAGAGAAAGAGAGAGAGAGAGATGAAAACGGCTTAAGCATTCATTCTGAGTAGAGAGACAGGTCCTATTAACATTTAACAGCATTTGTGCAACTTGGTGCCGAGGTTATGATGCAAATGAAGGAGAATTAAAAGTGGCCAGGGGTTTGGCATTGATGGATTGCAGTCTGGCAGCTCTCACACTTCCCAGTGTCCATCAGAGGCGATTACTATGTAATTAAAGCTTATTTCTGGACTCTTCGGCGCATAATTACTTTGTGAATGTAACCATCATCTAAAAGCCAGAGAAAACGCTTAGCGTTTAGTTGGCCGGTCATTTCCGCCGGCTTGTGTCAGAAGTAGCCATCAGACGGTGCAAAAGAACTGTCACTTTTAATAAGAGGCAAAAAATTAAATGAAACAGTATGCTTATTACAGAAAAATTAGGCTTTCAAGAGTCCTTTCTGCGATTTGCATAATTTATTCTTTTTCTCCCCCCTCCTCGCGCAGAGCTTTAGGCAATTTCCCTCACATTTAAATCGATTGCACATTTAAGGCTACTTAAAGAAAATTATCACTTTGCATATTTTAATTGTTATGAAGGAAGTGATTTGAGAGAGGTCCGCGCCTCATCCTCTTGAGCGGCGCGTGTGCGCGGGAGACAGAGCGAGACGCGCGGCGCGAGCGCTGTGGCGTCAGATAACCCCCGAGTTCACAGACTTTCCACTCCACTTTCATCAGAATGCTAATGAGGAAGCTAACGCTAGGACAAGTGGATCTTTGATATTTACAAAATAGGCCCTAATAACTGGAGTGTAATGCCTTTCACACAACTTTAGTTTTTGCCCTTCTTTCTTATCACCGTTTGTATTTTATTTCTTCTTCCTTATTTTTTTTTTATTTTTTTTGGCTCAATAGGTTTTAGCCAAAAATAAAACAGAATATAGTTCACAGACTTTCCACTTCACTTTCATCAGAATGCTAATGAGGACGCTAGTGCTAGTGGTGCTCTGATAGGCTATTTACTACAATTAAGTCCTAGCAACTTTATTTTCCTGTTTATTTGTATTCTTGTTATTTTTTTTAATGTGTGTTTTGGTTTTGTAAAGAAATATCTTTCTTAGTTTCTACTTACATCACAATGGTATAATGAATACACTAATGCTAATGAATATTTACCAAATTTAGGTCCTAATAACTGAAGTCTTTATTTTCCCTTTTTTTCTCCACTTATTTTTTTAATTTGTGTGTGTGTGTATATATATAGCCTATATATATATAGCCTATATATATATATATATATATATATATATATATATATATATATATATATATATATATATATATATATATATATATAATATAGAATAGTATAGTATAGTATAGTGTGGTATATAGTCACAAACTGGTTGTGTCCAAAAATAAAATCTACAAACTTTCTGCTTCATTTGAATGCTAATGAAGATATTAATATTAGTAGTGGATGTTTGATATTTACACAAAAAGGTCTTAATAACTGGAGTGTAATCTGTTTTACACAACTTTCTTTTTTCCCCTTTTTTAATCACCTTTTTAATTTATTTTTATCAACTTTTTTATTTCATTTTTCAAATGTGTGTGTGTTTGGTCACTTGGTACTGTCCAAAATATATACAGACTTTTTCTGTTTCAGTTTAATCAAAATGAAGATGTTATTATAAGTGGATTTCCAATAATTTACAGAATAGCCTCTAGTAACTGGAGTCTAATTTATTTACACAACTTTGTTTTTCCTATTTTCTTATCACCACTTATTTCCTATTATGTTTTTATGTGTGTTTTGTCATTTGTTTTGTCCAGGAATTAAGTCTACAGACTTTCACACTTATTTTCATCAGAATGCTAATGGAGAATGTTTTCTTACCACTGTTTGTGTGTATGTGTGTGTAAAAGTTCACAGACTTTATACATTAATCATTCTAATCAGGAAGCTGATATTAATATTCACAAAACAGGCCCTAATAATTGTGTAATTTTACATAACTTCAGATTCTAGCATATGTATATAAAATAAGGCAGAATATTAAGTGCACACATACATATATGCACATGATATTCTACAGGCCCACTTGCAGAAAAACACACACCAGACGATCAATATGAGGAAGGAAGAGTTTCATATCCGGCTCTGTTTGTTTGAAACTGAGAAACAAAGGAAAGTGAATATCTCATTCATCATACTAAAACTGATGACAGCAAACTGAGGCCTTCATGGATTTAAAGCATGCTGTATTGTATAAAAATCGCTGTGTTCTAACCCTGTGTGTAACCCTGTATAATTTAAAATTATTATAAAATGAGTAATAAAGTTAAGAGTGTTAAAATAATAAACTCACCAGAAAGAATACTAATAATAAAAGTGCAAGAAATTATAAAATCAAAGTGAAACGTAAGTTAGTGTGATGATTGACATTTTAATAACTGTCCAATTAAGTGAGGTTTATGTTTAAGTCCCGCCCCACCACGTTAGTTGCAGTATGCAAGAAGCCATTTTCTTTTCAAAGAGATTTATGATATTAGCAGCAGAATAACTTTGAGCAAGAGCTAAAAAGAGGAGTTAAAGAAGATAAAAGTATATGCTTTTATTTCTTTGAATTTTGGTGAGTACACATTTTGTACTGTGTAAACAGTCATATGCAATCAGATATGTGCAAAGATGTATTTGAGTGAGAGATAATGTGATACTGATTTGTTCTGGTTTATTACAAGTTAGAAGAGGTTTGTTGGCTAATCAGTAACGTGTATGAGTTGCAAGTGTTCATACTATATGATGATGATATTTATTGTTTAATTAGATGGAGTAATGTCGACTGAGTTGTTGAATTACGGTGAAAAGTGTTACTGTTAAATGTTTAGCAGGCCAACAAATGCTATCTGCACTTAATGTTACCTGTGTATATATACAGGTCAGGTTTTTTTTTATGTGCTGGAACTCCGATCATTTCAATTTTGAGGACGATGCGAGATGGCGAGTCAACCCACACGAGACGAACTCTGAACAGTTGAATCTAACCCAGGAAACGGGTAGGAAAATTCCAATTACTTGCTAATTTACACAAACGGAGACACATTTTTTGTTTTTCCTTCGAGAGACCGCTCAAAGGAGTGTTTTTGTGAAGACGGAAATTATGTTTTTTTCGTACCACACTGAGTTTTTGCAGAACCGGAGAATCGAATCCTTTTTCTTTTGAATCTATCGAACTGAACCATTTTGAACCGAGTCACTGGAACTGAATCTTTTTGAACTGAGATTACTGAATCGAACCAGTTTGATTCTTTGCACTGAAATCTTTTGAATTGAATTTATTGAATCAAACCTTTTTGGATTTTATTTACCAAATTGAATGTACTTTACAGAGTTATTTAACAGAATCCATTGTATCAAAATATCCTGAATTGCTCTTGTAACATTTTGATTTTCAAAACGTTTTCTTTTCCTGTTTTGAGTTAACTGATCTTGTCAATCAATCAACTTTATTTATATAGTGCTTTAAACAAAATACATTGCATCAGAGCACTGAACGACATTCATTTGGAAAACAGTGTGTCAATAGTGCAAAATGATAGTTAAGGCAGTTCATCATTGAATTCAGGTATGTCATCTCTGTTGAGTTTAAATAGTGTCTGTGCATTTATTTGCAATCAAGTCAATGATATCGCTGTAGATGAAGTGACCCCAACTAAGCAAGCCAGAGGCGACAGTAGCAAGGAACCGAAACTCCATCGGTGACAGAATGGAGATAAAAACCTTGGGAGAAACCAGGCTCAGTTGGGGGGTCAGTTCTCCTCTGACCAGACAAAACCAGTAGTTCAATTCCAGGCTGCAGCAAAGTCAGATTGTGCAGAAGAATCATCTGTTTCCTGTGGTCTTGTCCTGGTGGTCCTCTGGGACAAGGTATTTACAGGGGATCTGTATCTGGGGCTCTAGTTGTCCTGGTCTCCGCAGTCTTTTAGGGCAGTAGAGGTTCTTTCTAGGTGCCTGTCCACCATCATGTCTGGATACGTACTGGATCCGGGCGACTGCAGTGACCCTCTGATCTGGATACAGACTGGATCTGGTGGCCACGGTGACCTCGGATCAAGAGAGAAACAGACAAATATTAGCGTAGATGCCATTCTTCTAATGATGTAGCAAGTACATAGGGTGTTATGTGAAGTGTTTCCGGTTCCGGTTTACCTAATTAATGCAGCCTAAAAATTATTTAAAGAGCCAGTAAGATGAAAATTCTAAGCTTCCTATCACTGTTTATAAGTCCTGTACATTAGGTTTAAATCCATCCAAGGTTAAAAAACATTGTCATTTTGTCAAAATATCATTTTAAAATTACCTCAATTCTCAGAGATCCCCAAACGGTTTGCGCGAAGCTGTTCGAAAGATTCCGTTTCCTTAAACCCCACCTTTCGGTAGCATACTGTGTTCTGATTGGTCAACTAACATAGTCAGGTTTGATTGGTTGTTCCGCACACACCTCCACAGTAAACTATGCCTTAGCATCTGTTTGGGGTGAATTATGTCTTATTCCTCTCACCGCGAAGCAAACAGTAAAATAAAAAAAAACTTGAACAGTCTCGCTGCTTTTTCTTCTGTGTGGGCATATTCAAGCCGCGCGCTTCAGTTTGAATCTGAATAGCGCGTTCAGTGCGGGGGCGTGGTCACATTACATATAACGAAGGGAGACATGAAAAACAGACATCGCGTTGTTTTCATATGGATTACTTTATCACAGAATATCTGTTTTCGGCAGCACTTGTTTAGTTTTAAAGTAGACATGTCAAGCTTTCTATAGATATCTCTCTCATGTCTCTTCGTTGAGTATTCACGGAGTTACACTTCATTTTAATGACGTGTTTGTACATGACAATCAGCGCAGACAGCACACATACTGATAAGACGCTCGGGAGAAAACAAACACATAACTTCATAATCATACTTCGCGTTGTGATTCGGAGATGTTCGTTGTTCTAAATAAAGTTGGTAATGAACCCTCTTTTATGGCCAAACGCTTTGAAAATCACGCTGTACTCACCGAGATTAGAAAAGCAGTCATCAGTGAAATGTTGTGAACACAACAAAAGGGATTTGTTGTACTGCTCTGGTATTGTGGTGAAAATGAATTTTAGCCATTGGTTCTTCTGATCTTCATTCTTTGGCAGTGAAAATAAAACAAACGGTCTCCTCGACATGATGCTATCACACCAAACAGAGCGTCTGTGTGAGGGGGTGGGGCAGGTCAGAGTTTCGTTTCTCTCCAGACGGTAGGCGGAGATTATTATGCAAAGTGCTCCTAGTGACGTACATAGAGATGGGCAAAAGATTTGAAATCTATAATGACGCGTTTCAGCGATTCAGAGTCGACTCCTTACTTTAGAAGCCAATAACTTTATAAATCATGTACTTTTTGGTTTAATTACTTTGCACATTGTTTACACTGATGGACAGCTACATCATACACTGTAATACAGGTAATTTTTGATTTACAATCTGTGTGGCTCTTTAACGGATTTGGATATCAAAAGCATATTAGTATGTTATGTGTATGCCAGGTTAAAGAGATGGGTCTTTAATCTAGATTTAAACTGCAAGAGTGTGTCTGCCTCCCGAACAATGTTAGGTAGGTTATTCCAGAGTTTAAGTGCCAAATAGGAAAAGGATCTGCTGCCCGCAGTTGATTTTGATATTCTAGGTATTATCAAATTGCCTGAGTTTTGAAGACATAGAGGAGTATAATGAAAAAGGAGCTCATTCAAATACTGTGGTGTTAAACCATTCAGGGCTTTATAAGTAATAAGCAATATTTTAAAATCTATACGATGTTTCATAGGGAGCCAGTGCAGCGATGATAGGACCGGGCTAATATGGTCATACTTCCTGGTTCTAGTAAAAACTCTTGTTTTACTAAGTGTGCAGAACAACCACCCAATAAAGCATTACAATAATCTAACCTTGAAGTCATAAATGCATGGATTAACATTTCTGCATTTGACATTGAGAGCATAGGCCATAATTTAGATATATTTTTGAGATGGAAAAATGCAGTTTTACAAATGCTAGAAACGTGGCTTTCTAAGGAAAGATTGCGATTAAATAGCACACCTAGGTTCCTAACTGATGACGAAGAATTGACAGAGCAATCATCAAGTCTTAGACAGTGTTCTAGGTTATTACAAGCAGAGTTTTTAGGTCCTATAATTAATACCTCTGTTTTTTCTGAATTTAGCAGTAAGAAATTACTCGTCATCCAATTTTTTATATCGACTATGCATTCCATTAGTTTTTCAAATCGGTGTGTTTCATCGGGCCGCGAGGAAATATAGAGCTGAGTATCATCAGCATAACAGTGAAAGCTAACACCATGTTTCCTGATGATATCTCCCAAGGGTAACATATAAAACGTGAAGAGTAGCGGCCCTAGTACTGAGCCTTGAGGTACTCCATTCTGCACTTGTGATTGATATAATGCATCTTCATTCACTGCTACGAACTGATGGCGGTCATATAAGTATGATTTAAACCATGCTAATGCACTTCCACTGATGCCAACAAAGTGTTCAAGTCACTGCAAAAGAATGCTGTGGTCAATTGTGTCAAACGCAGCACTAAGATCCAATAAAACTAATAGAGAGATACACCCACGATCAGATGATAAGAGCAGATCATTTGTATTCTAAGGAGAGCAGTCTCAGTACTATTATACGGTCTAAATCCTGACTGGAAATCCTCACATATACCATTTTTCTCTAAGAAGGAATATAATTGTGAGGATACCATCTTTTCTAGTATTTTGAACAGAAAAGGGAGATTCGAGATTGGTCTATAATTAACAAGTTCTTTGGGGTCAAGTTGTGTTTTTTTATGAGAGGCTTAATAACAGCCAGTTTGAAGGTTTTGGGGTAGGGCTGCACGATTTGGGAAAATTGTCATATTGCGATTATTGAGGTCAATATTGCGATATGCGATTGCGATTATAATAAATGGTATCGTGAGTCAACTTGATGGGTTAAGGAAAATGCACACACAGATTAGTAATAATGCTGAAATGTGTATTTGTAAAACTAGAAATGGTTTCAAAATAAATAATTTTTAGAAAATGAAATAACATTCTTATTAATGTAAACTTATTTTCTCAAATATATAGCTAAATTAAATAAAACAATAAATAAAAACATACACATTTTCACAAAAATAAGATATTTTAAACATTTTGTCCATACAAACAGGGACATTTACGCAGGAGGTAACATACTGAAAATAAAAAAAACAACAACTGCATATACAATTGTTGTTCAAAGTCAAACCACTAAATCTTTTTTTTTTTTTTTTTAAATGACCAACTGGTACTTTTAAATCCTCTTTCTAAACAGTTAAACTGATCACATTAGAGGTTCTTTGCCAAAAAGACAAGCATGTCTACTTTCTCTGGTTTCAGACAGGAGCGATGATTCGACACAACATTACCACTAGTGCTAAAAGCTCTCTCTGATGCAGAGCTTGTTGCTTGTATGCCCAGATATTTCTGTGCTAGTTTGCATAGCCTAGGGAAGTTTACTTTGTGAAACTTCCACCATTTCAGTGGATCTTCTCCATGGTCTACACATGGCATGTAAATGTAAGCATTGAGTTCAGCGGTCACTGCTTCTCTAAACTGTGCCATGGAATCAAATGTGGATGACAATGATGTTCTTGGTGCTGTGCATGTGGTTTCCTTGAAGAAACTGGCCAGAGTTTTCTTCTTGGCTTTAGCAGCAGGTGGACTTTCCACATCCAGGCTATCATTCTCCATCACTGCAGTGCTTTGGGCAACAGACTGCTGCTGGTGAATTTCCTGAAACAAATATTTAAAAAAAATGCATGTTTTAGAAATTTGTTAGATTGAATTCTTACCAGTTAGGTAAACTCTGGTTTTACTCACTATCAATTCAGAGATGGCTCGTTCCTTCAAGGTCTGGGTCTCCTCTTCACAGATGTATTGAGTTCTGAACCTTGGGTCTAGGAAAGTGGTGAAGTTTAGCAAGTCCTGTGTGCCTTCATATTTGTTGTTGAGGTAGCTAAGGATTTTTGTTTTCAGTGATTTGGTCAGTTCAGTGTCTGCTTCGTCTTCAGCCAGCACTGAGGTGTTCAGAAGATGCAGAGCAGGTTTCACACAAGATATGCTCACATAACTCTCACCAGATAAGGCATCTGTAAAGTCCTGGAGTGGGCTTAGTGCCTTGTTTACAGATTCCAAGACCTCCAGGTCCTGCCATGAAGGGAGTAGGTGTCGCACTTTGCGGTCTGTAGAGAGAACCTTGGACAACGCACTTTGCTGCTCCAGGACTCTTGCTATCATTTTCTGAGTGGAACCCCATCGTGTTGAGCAGTCTGTCACCATGGCATGCTCTGGGAGGTTCAGCTCTTGTTGTGCTTCCTTCAAGGCCACTCTTTTCTTCCAACTATGGGAGAAGTGGCCCACAATCTTCCTGCATATCCCAGTAGCTCTGTTAATGCATTGTGCATTATCTTTCAGAGCATTTTCTGTGAATGATAAGATGAAAAAAAAATGTAATACAAAATACAAAAATGACAACACACACACACACACACACACACACACACAGTGTTTTCATCAAATCATGTCACCACTCTAGGCCTAATAGTAGTAGGCAAATAGCTATGGCAGATTTGTTCTTTACACTCTTACAGAGTTATGTTTAATGCTAATTATTAGCACTTAATGAAATAGGCTACTCCTAGTATCTTTTGTGATACACATAATTTTACACTGTATTTAAAATGATTTCATTAATAAATCGAGGGTACAACTGCCCCTAACCCCATAGTTGGCCGGTCCTGTAATGAGTAGTAAATCTCCATCACGTGTGTGCTTTCAGCAGCGCTTACTACACAGAGCTGCTCTATCTGAAACACATATGTGATGGAGATTTACTACTGATTACAGGACCGGCTTTACTGAAAAGACGTGCATTTGCATGCGATTTGTCGTACTGCCCGTCTAATAACAAAATATGAAATCAATTTAACTTACCAATGGCCAAATGAAGTCTATGCCCAAAACACTGGATTCTAGTCCATTGATTAAGCTCCACTGCTTTGACAATGTTGGTGCCGTTGTCTGTAGTGATGGCGACCTGACGCTCCTCACAGAGGTCCCACGCAGCCAGTGCCTCTCTCAAGCCCAAGGCTATGTTCTCTTCTGTGTGGTCGGCGGGGAAATACGATGTTTGAAGGCAGCGGCTTTTCAATTCAAACTCCTCGTTGACACAGTGCACAGTCAAGCTAATATACGGTTCACTTGTCCTGCTTGACCACAGGTCCGTAGTGGTTGAAAAGAATGTCACCGAAGCCATTTCCTTTTGAACTTCGTCACGGCGCGAGTTATAAAGTTTAGGTATCGCTACTTGAGAGAAATAGTTTCGAGAGGGCAGCTGGTACCTCTTGTCCAGTGTGCGGATCATTTTCTGAAATCCCACTTTACTTACGGTGTGTATGGGCGTCATGTCTTTTGCCAAGTAGTGGGTTATGGAGTCGGTGATTTCTTTATGTCTATGCGAAGACTTATCATATGGCGTGAGACTTGCAAACACATCTGTAATTGCGCATTGTTTTGTTCGGGGAACAGCTTGTGCCTTGTTTCCTTCACCTGTCTCTTTACTAATCTGGGTTTTCATCGTCATGCATTCATCATATTTTTCTCTGTGCTGTTTCAGGTGCTGATATAAATTTGTCGTATTGCCACGTGATGTAGCGACTTTAATTTTGCAAATCTTGCACAGTACATCTCTCTGCTCAGTGTCAGTAATCTCAAATCCGAAATATCGCCATATAACACAGGTAGAGTTTTTATTGGCTACCAGATCAGTCTCCTCGGCATCCATCTTCGTTCTGGTCTCTCAGCGCTGCTCACAAAAGTGAACACGCACGCCACACGTGCACTTGCTTATACTGATAGACTGTCAGATCTTTTTTTTTTTTTCATCTTTTTTTGTTTGTTTTGTTAGCGGCACGAAAAATCGGCAAACTGTTCTCAGAAAATGTGTGTTTAAGTCCACACACTTATTTATTTAATATAATCGCAACATTTCCCGTCATATAATCGCACAGGCTGACATCGCGATTGCGATTACGATACGATTAATCGTGCAGCACTATTTTGGGGACATATCCTAATGACAATGAGGAATTAATAATAGTCAGAAGAGGACCTATGACTTCTGGAATTAGATGGTATAGGGTCTAACATACATGTTGTTGGTTTAGATGATTTAACAAGTTTATACAATTCTTCCTCTCCTATAGTAGAGAATGAGTGGAACTGTTCCTCAGGGGGTCTATAGTGCACTGTCTGATGTGATACTGTAGCTGACGGCTGAATGGTTGCAATTTTATCTCTAATAGTATCGATTTTAGAAGTAAAGTCGTTCATAGTCATTACTGTTGTGGTGTTGGGAAATGTCAACACTTGTTGATGCTTTATTTTTCGTTAATTTAGCCACTGTATTGAATAAATACCTGGGGTTATGTTTTTCTTCTAAAAGAGAAAAAAAGTATTCAGATCTTGCAGTTTTTAGTGCTTTTCTGTAGGATATGTTACTTTCCCGCCAAGCAATACGAAATACCTCTAGTTTTGTTTTCGTCTAGCTGCGCTCCATTTTTCGGGCTGCTCTCTTTAGGGTGCGAGTATGCTCATTATACCATGGTGTCCAGAGGTGTAGTAGTGGTAAAAAAAGAGGTGGGAAAACTATAAATTCACGTTAAGGTGGGCCACTGCCTACTGGTGTATGTGTATCATGATGACATCGCTGTAGGCTATCATTTGATATTACTACCAAGGGTATCACTGGTTGTACCCTCATATAGGTCACACAATCACTATTCAATTCATACATTTATCTTAGTTCTTGTTAACGAGACTCAAGAAGGCATAATAAGGTTGAACTCTATAAAGTTTACTAAATGACAACAGAGAGAACAATTTTTTTAAAAAGAGGAAATAGAGAGTGATTAGGGATTATTTTCATAGTCGATTAATCTGTTGAATATTTTCTCAACTAATCGATTAGTTGTTTGGTCTCAGAAAAATGTGGATCAGTGTTTCCCCAAAAGCCCAGGAATGGTCCTCAAATGTCTTGTTTTGTCCACAACTCACAGTTGAGAGGAGAGAAGACACTAGAACATATTCACATTTAACAAGCTGGAATCAAATATTTTTTTACTTTTGTCTTTCATATATTTTATCAATGACACAGACTGCAATGACACAGACAGCTTCATTGCAGAAGGACATCCTTTTGGTCACATGGTTCACGTGAGATGATTGACAGCTTGACAAACTAATGATATTGCACTGATGTCATAGCTGACGCAAATCAAAAAGAGGAGAGTAATCATAATGTTAGCTGTTTTAGCTCTTCAGATCGCATAAATCAGTGTAAAATAAATAGAAATGTTATTCTGTATGACAAAATATTATACAAACATGTCATCAAATTATCTCTTCAAATGTGCACACCATTGGACTATTGGCGGATCGTGGATATTATATGTGTACGAACACAAATAAACCGGAGATGAGATGAATGGCTGCTGTATGAGTGATGATTTCTATTCAAAATAACGAACGTTATTATTATTATTAATTGGATATCCATTTTTGAATCTTGATGCAGTCTGTTGCGTGTCGTTCATTTTGAACGAATCTTTAATATGACTTAGGACTACCGAGTTGTCTCAGAGAGTGATTCGTTCATTTTCTGTTGACTGCACATGCGGATTACACAACATATGGGTTCTGAATCGACAGGTGAGGTCCGAGTCTTTTATTCTTCATGTCAGTCCCATAAAGACGGGAAGAGAAAAGATTAGTTCTTTTTGCTGAACGAGACTCAAATATCCGAGTCAGTAAAATGATCCGAACTTCCCTCTACTACTGACAAGTTGCAGCGCAATATGAAAGACTTCGTCTTTAGTAACAAACAAACGATGAAACTAAAACGACATAAGCTTAATTTAAAATTTCATAGGAACTGTAGGCTATTTAGAGGAGGTACACTTAATTTACAGGTGGATAAACGCCCTTTGGAGGTGGGTAAACACTATTTCCGAATTTTGGGAGGTGCGTAAACGGCGTTTACGTGCGTTTAGCCTCCACTACATCCCTGATGGTGTCAAACTGTTTTCCTTAACCTTCCTTAAGCGTAAAGGAGCAACTGTATTTAAAGTGCTAGAAAAGAGAGAGTCCATAGTTTCTGTTACATCAAGTTGTTCTGAGGTTTTGGATATGCTAAGGAATTTGAATACATCAGGAAGATAACTTAAAGGGGGGATGTTGTCATCAAACTGCACTTTCCACATATACAGCTTAAAAAAAAAAAAAAAAGACGACATAAAGTGGAACTTAGTCATTTTCCAAAACCGCTAAGCAAATATATACAGTTTCAGTACATACCACATAGAGACGTTGTTGCTGATGCTGCTCTTGTTAAATTTCAGCCTCTGGATCTGATTCTGGATCATAAATATACGCTGAATCTGACTGTTAGCCATGGTTTGTTTAGGATGTTTTTTTCCTCACGGTAATGTCACAGCTTCCAAACGCTCTCAACGCAAAAGCCTACTCGCGCTCGTGATTCTTTAGCTCCGCCCACACGTCACGCCTCCAGGCGGTCGTGTTTTTCCGGGAAAAATCGGTGCAGACTTTTTCTCTTATGAATATAATAAAACTAAAGACTTTTTGGAGTTATGAAGGATGCAGTACTACTTTATAGGTACTCAAGGTTAACAGGATATTGAGTGAAAACGAGCATTTCACCCCCCCTTTAAAAAGCAGTCTTTTGTGGTAGAAGTTATGGTTCCTCGATACTTGTAACAAGAAGTACAATTTACAATTTTGGCTATATGAAGTTTGCACAGAACTAAATAATGATCTGAGATATCATCACTTGGCTGAATAATTTCAACACTATCAACATCAATTCCATGTGACAGTATTAAATCTAGAGTATGATTTCGACAATGAGTAGGTCCTGAAACATGTTGTCAAAAGTTATAATTGTGAACTTTTTATATGGGTGCAGTCTAACTAAACTATATAGTTATTGGGTGCACCCAGATTAGTCCATGCATAATTCATATATTGTAATTTGATTGAGGTTTTTTTTTTGTCATTACGAAGTGTCATTCAATTGAAACTGTGAATACTGTAAAATATTTTTTTTTTCTTTCACTTTATTCTCTACAAACAACCAATTTATTTTCAATACAGATTTATTTCCCCACAAAGTTGAGCTGTTTAATTTATGCCTTCCGAGCTGAACCTATAGCATCACAGTCCCGCCCACAGCTGGTGCCGGAAGTAAAAATTCAATGCAATTTCTGCATTGACATTTGGGGTATAAGCCATAAAAACGTAACCATATGTGGTAGACTTAAAACCAGCTACGGCTGTATTAAGCGATAGTATATGCTCATATAAACGCAAAAGGATCATGGGGCACTAACCTTGTCTTGATATAAATGCCTTTTATTCGCGATGTCTTGGCTAAGTACTTCATTACCCACAATCCTGAACAATCCCACAGTGATGCATCTGATTTGTGGAGCTCGTGTAACCGCCTGGTTAAACCCCGCGAAGGTCCGTGAAGACTGAAGATCATTAATAAAATAAAATAAAAATCTGTGTTGCGTTTTTGCACGGTAGACTTATCAGTGCAATCATGATCTCCATGGCTGCCATAAGAAAATTCACTGGAGGAAAAAGTTTGCGTGAGCGGCCGTCATCAGATTTGGAAGTCACTCAAAAGGCTCGTTCGCGGTTGTGGCTTCAGTCAAATTCAGTGAGGCGCGGTGGTTTATGGGATGAGTATTTCCTGCGCTCAAAATGAAAATATGTACACAGTCTTGTACCTTTGACTTTTTTTGGATTTTGTCTTTACTTGAAATGATATGTTATATGCTTATGAGTTCAGCCGTAGCTGGTTATCCTCACACATGCTCTAAATCTCTTTAGATACGGATTTTTCTGAAAGTCAATGGGAGAAATTAATGGAAAATTTACTTCCGGCACCAGAGCTCTCTCGGGCTGTGGGCGGGACTGTGATGCTCTATTGGCCTATTGAAATTAATATATTGTCAGTGCCTGTCAATCGACACAGGTGTTACATGTGTATCTATCTATCAACAATATATAAGGTGCAGTATTCAGCCTATTAATAGTTTTTTATAAACAGGCAAAAAATATGAAATATGCAACAATAAATGTTTAAAACGCATGACCTTTTGAGTGCATTTGAGTGATGCTGTAAATTGTAGTTTTGATGTCTCTTTATTGTACTTAAATTACCTTGAAGTCTGTTTAATAATTTAAGGCATAACACAGTAAGTTATACCATTGTTTTTTCTTGCTCTGTTAAATTTTGAGACTTTGAATAATTTGGATTTTCATAACGTTTCAGACCAGTGGACAGAAAACATCCAAAATACAAAGTGTGTATTGCATTCGATCTATTTGCCTGTAGATTGAATTTATAACATTTCTTGAAAAGTTTTTTCCTCATTAGCACATACTGTACACTCATCAAACTTTAGTTTTATTCCAGTCTATATTCTGGCTATTTCTACAGAAGAGTTTATGCATAATTTGCCTGATTTTATTCCCAAATTATTTATTATCAGTATTTTTTGATTTATGGAGGAAAAATTAGAAATTAATTTAATTAATTTTGTATGATTACAAAAAGAAGCAACAATTTTTAAATTGGCTGTAAATTTATTCTCTGAAAAAAAAAAAAAAAAAAAGTTTTACCCGGTTCACCTGTGGCGTCTTACCTTTTATGTATGGACTCATTTCTATTGGACATGTTCATTAGCCTAATCATATGAATAAATAAAATATAAAGCACTAAAAGTAATGCACACAGTGGCGAGCAATATAAATGTGTGATACCTGAGGTGTGACGTTAAGGACGAGCTTAAGGATGCTAAAGCCTCCTGATTAGAAGCCAACATCAGTCGATGCATGACTCAGCAACACTAGCCGGTATTGGCTGCCACACTGTGACCTATATTGAAGTAAAGGAGACTTGCAGACACCATGCTCTCAACAGCAGAGTTGCAGAATTAATTGCATTTTAATGAACACTGAGGCAACCTTCCAGGTATTTGAAATAAAATGGAAATGTACAGTCAAAAGAGAAAGAAATCACAATGATTCTCTCATTAGTGTCCGATTAATTTATCTTCCCACTAAGAGTCCATAAACACAAACTTAATGTGACATTCACCTTCTCTCTGTATTTAAGACGTAAATTACAAATATGATCACCTCAATAAAAAATACTTCTCGTCCCCTCATTGCGAGCACATTCCCTGCGTTTGTGTGGAGGGCCCTGTTGAATTGCATCCATTAAGAGAGAGTATTTTAACATGTACAGCCATGGAAATGACACACAGCTCTTTACAAATGAAACAGCCATGGGCACCAAATGCACCAACTTCCCAATGTTAATTGTACTGCAGCTTCCCACGCATAGACCATCCAACTACATAATTATGCCATCAAAAAAAAAAAAAAAAGGAGGTGGTGGGGGGGGGGTATCCAGGGCATTAATGGAATGTCTTATTCGAAATGATGAATAATGAAATATCACAAACAATGGAAACTGTATTTAAGAAATGCAGCAAATGGTTTTGGAACTAGATGCTAATGGTCATCTTTCAGAAGCGTAATTACTGAGTAGCATCGGGACGACTCGTTTTAAGGCGTGCATGCTTAAACTCCAGGTATTGTCCTTAAAAAGCTTCAGTTTTGTTAAACGCAAAAGTGCACAGCCTTGACTGAGTAGTAAAAATTACCTATGGTTATGATATAACATTTAGCAACGTTAAACGTTGGGATGATTTTCAAGTTTCAATTTGTCGCAAAAAATCATTTCCACTAATCAGTCTTTTACTATAAATTCATTCATTTTTTTTTTTTTTTCAAAGGCTCCATCCCAAATAGTGCATGAACAGACTTCTGAAGGAACTTAAGATTGTTTTTTTTTTTTTTTTTTTTTTTTTTTTTTTTTTTTACATGTATACCAATTCAGAGCACATATATAAATATAAAAATTTGTATTGAATGTTGAAAACAGGATGGAAAACTTATTAAAACGGATTAAGAACTTTTAGTTTTCTAGCATCGGAGCGAGTTAATAGTTTTGTACACATATTAGATTTGATTTTATTGGCTGGCTCCTGAAAAGAAATCCATTAGCTTTTTAAATTTGCACATTCATGCATGAGAATGACATTGTGCATTTCCAAACAAACTGATAGACAAATATAAATGTAAAAATGGTCACTACTGGATGTCTATGCTGGTGCCCAGTTATAATTTGATTTTTTTTCTTTCATTCTTACAAAGTCAAAAAAAAAAAAGTTTGCTATATTGTGCAGTGTATAGGTCTCTCTCAAATATGTCTTTTCATTTACCATGTAATTTAATTTCAATACAGAAAAGCTAAAACAGAGATTTTAACTTAAATTGTAATTTATCTGGAATGCAACAAAGAAAAATGAAAAACAACATTTTAAAAGCATTTGAATGATCTTTTATTGTCCTTTGTCCCTATGCATACATGAAAATACATTTACGTTGAAATTATGGCAATATTGTACACACACACACACACACACACGTATGTGGTGCGTTTTAAAATGTTATACTAATAACAAATGTACATGAAGTGTATCTAATGTACAAATATGGGATATGAAATGTAACCACTTTTCATATATAAAAATGCACACTTACACACTTCATAAGTGCACACATATCCACATGCACACTACAGTGCACAAAGGGGGGAAAGTGATTTATTTCAATTGAAAAATGAAAGGAAAAAAACTGCATGTAGAGAAGACCTATACAGTCCACAATATTCCAGATTGCGGCGGCATAACGAATCGTCGAGTTCATGTGGTCAGTGTGCATCGTCTCTGCCTAATGTGTGTTTTCAGTTTGTGCAGCTACTCCACTGCTCAGTGTACGGACACAGTCTTTCTGAGGTAGACTGCTCAAATCAAAGAACAAGCCTTTTTATTATTATTTTTATTGTTTTTATAAGTTTTTATTTTTATTTTTTTTAATACAAATGTGTGACATTCAAAAAAGACAGAACATAGGTACTACATGTCAATATGTAGCAATGAGGTAGAAATGGTCATAAAGAAAAATGGTTGAAAAACAAACACTGGTGCCACTTGAAGGAAACAACCATCAACAATAGCGCTAAAGGAAATTAATACAGCAAATTAACAAAATCAAGTGATCTTTTTGTATTTATATCCATATAGGAGATGTGCTTTAAAACATGGTACTTTTTGGATGTTCCCACATTTCCTTTGCCATCAGCTAAAGGAATGATCCGGTTCAATACAAGTTAAGCTCTATTGACAGCATAATATTGATTACCACTGAAAATAATTTGGACTAATCCATCAGTTAAAAAAACAAACAAATCAAAATTCATAGTTAAAGTAACACTTACAATGGAAGTAAAGAGTGCTGGAGGGTTCAGAAGCATTTTTGTTAAAGCACTTACATGAATTATGCAGCGCAAAGCTGTAAATGTGTTTGAAATGACTTTTCTGAAGTGGGAATACTTTTCTAGTGGATGAATGCCTGAATATCACAATGATTCCTGTTATTTATTGGCTTTACTGTGCATTATGACATTGAGGTTAAAAGATTGCATACAGCTTTAGCAAAGTAAATTAGTTTAAATCAAACTAGTCTTATGTTAACAAGTAAATGCAATAATATTGGCTATAATTTTGAAACAAAAATAACTGGCCTTGTACTTGTTCTTGTAAATGACTGTAAATATTAAACAGATTTTTTTGGTACTGGTTTGTCTCAAAAGAAGTGACATGACCAAAAATGTTTTCTGTCCTAATTTATGTTATGTTGTCAAGAACATTCCTTTAACCAATTACAAAGAGCTTTCAAAAATAAAATTAGGAATCTGTTTTGTTCAAGGGCATTTAGGCCACAAACATTAAAAAAACAACACCTGCAGAAACACTAAAAGATCATTTTTCTTTTCAGGGTCAGTGCGGGATTTGTTCATCAGTGCTATTTGGCCACATGGTAAAATCAATGTGAAGTCCCATATACATTTCCCTAAAAGTGTGGATGAATTCAAATCGTCAGAGATACAGATCAGCTTTTGATCTTAAAAAGCTTTGTTCGCTTTGGTTTTGACAATTACGTGGGATAGGCTTTAACACACAAAACATAAAAAGTGCATTTGACAAATTGCACAATAGTAACTTTTCTTCAAAACATCAAAACAAAAACAAGAAAGCAGAATGAAAATACCATTTAAGAAAAATAATGTTTCCACTTTAGACGACAAAACAAGGTTAGAAATCATAGTCCTTTGGGTGTACATATCACTTTACGAACATTGTGAAGAAAGTGGTGTCTCAGCTACAGAAAAGACTATCTGGATGTCTGCCAGAAAAGTAGATATTTCTTTAAGGATGTCATATATATACACATGTATTGGATGAACGATGCCTCCGACTGCTAAATAAGCACCTTAAAATGGAGTCAAATTACACTACAGTGGACGTAAAAAAAACAACAAAAAAACTTGAAACTGAGTGTGCATCCTCTCCAACATTTGAGACACATTATATAAAGGCCAGAGAAAAACTGATTCGTGAGAAAAAGGGACACATCGCTTCACCAGCTCTAGTGCTAGACAAAAAAAGCTGACTCAAAGGATCAGAGAAAGTAAACATAGCAAGAAACAAACAAAAAATACATTCAAACATAATGTTTCCTCTTATGCTTACCAACATCCTGTGCTACCTTGAACTAGAAACATACTGTATGCAAGTACACAAATGCAAAAGTTTAAAGTACTGCAAGAGCATGTTGTGCATACTTGCAATATTGTGGAAGTAACATACCTCCATACTCAAAAGGGCGATAGAGTTTCCTTTAAATGTCTACACCAGGAAACTGGGTGTACAAACATAAAAATATAAAGAGTTTGACTAACTTGCTCAGCAATAATATCACAATAAACTGTTACAGTAGTTGTCTTGATGCTGCATCTTAATTTGCCGCCTTATACCAAGCCTTTAAAGTATGTACTCTTTGGGACATACAACATCATAATTGCATCTTTAACATGATGCATTTAAAAGTTAATGACCAAACGCTTTACAAAAGTTCACAATGTTATGTAATAATGTGAATAACATATGTATATGTGACCTTGGACCACAAATCGCTGGGGTATATTTTTAGCAATGGTCTAGTTTGCAGTCTGATGCATTTTGGAAAGCAACAACACTAGCATTCTTCTAACCTGCATTGCTATAAGCACTTGCATACTTGCGTAGAGTACATTTCTGGCTTTAGGGAATATGGCCCCAGTAAGTGGCCCCAAAGAGACCCCATCAATAATGTGTGTGTTAACACAAAGGGGTGTTTACAGTCGTCTGGGTACTCAGAGCAGAGGAATTGCACAGGTAGTTTGAGACAAACGTTTCTCGTTTCTTTCTTGGAAAAAAGGCAGCTTGTTCTTTATGGAGGCTTCAGAGCAGAGCAAACCTAAAGAGGTTGAAGAAACCAAGCTCTCATCTTTCTGTTCTAGTTGCAGAGAAAATAGTGTGAAACTGAGGTAGAACAGAATGCAGGGTACACGTGATCCTTTAGATATCTTTACACCAACCAACACAGCAGCAGGACAGAGTTCGAAACAAAAACGAACCATACGTAAATGTGTTATGAAGAATGTGAAAATATTTCCACTTTAAGAATCTTGTAGCCTCTTTGTAAAGTTGTGATTTACCCCAACTCTATTCTGCAGAGAAGACAAACACGCAAATGTTGAAGTCCACTGCATTCTCTGGCACTGACCTGGTTTTGGACAAATCTAATCAACACAACAGATAGTGCCCATCTCTGACTCGAGTGTTCGTTGTAGAGTCTGAACTGTGCTATGCAGGGAGGAACAGGTGCTGTTGTCAATACTGGAACACAATTCTGCTTTCGAAACTTAAAGCAATGTCCGCAAAGGAATTTAAACATAATTTAGAAGGAACAATAAGAATTAAAAAGAAACTCCCCAAATTTTTCTTCCAAACAACCCAGAAATGTTCTAGTTACATTCATAGTCATATCCTTTTGATTTTTTTAATGGTTGAGGTAAACCTAGAGTTTTTGAAGAAGCAAATTAGAAACCAAACCAAATGTAGTCAGCAGTATGTAGTGCTATCGCATAATCCTTTTTGAGGTACTGTACAAATCACAATCACTTTCCTGAGGTTTTGAAGAAAATCAAACAAGTGAATTTCATAAATTAGGATCCGGATTCAAAGCACAGGAATACTGTTGTTATTTTGAGAGAAGTGTCAAAAACAAGGAAAAGAATGAAAAGCAGAACATGTCTGATTTAGTTTCATGTTAAAGCTCTCTATATTAGCACATGCCACCAATGTAGATGGTGAGGCAAACAAATACAAATACAAATCAATAAAGCACCACTTCAGGCACTTCATAGCAACAAAATCTCAAAAACAGCAGAATGATATTTACACACAAAGAAGTTGGTCCTGACTTACAGAGTTCCTCGGTAAGTGGAGCTCTGCGTCTGCAGTACTGAGCCCAGAAAACAGTATCTCTCTGTCTGGATTATGTGCAAAGGGCCAGACCTTGACTTAAGTACAGCCATGCATCATTCAACTGTATCTGACAGTCCTTCAGGTTCTTCTTTAGGGGTCTACATTTGTAATAACCACACTATTTAATTGCATGTGTCACGCAAAAAAAATGCTGAATTGTAATCCCCTCTTAGAGCAAAGGAGGTCACCCCTCAGATTTCATTACACCCTCACTCTTTACTGACTACAACCAAACATCTTATTCCATTCAGTGTATGTATCAAGTTCTTTTTGTGATATGCTGGGCTGGATTTTGCAAAACACATTCTCAAAGTCTTGGTATGACACCGGTCTCATCTGACCTGGCATCATTCTGGAAAGGTCTGTGCTGGACATGCCGTGGAGAGGACCAACTATGGCCTCCTGGCAAAGTCGGACCACATCCAACCCGGAGAAGCCTTCTGTCCGCTGAACAAGCAGTGCAACCTCTTTGTCACTGAGGCAGTAGTTGTGCTGTGAGAGCAGCTGGCTGAATATCTGGTGTCGTGCGGCAGCATCCGGTAAGGGGACAAGCAACCGTTTTACAAAGTACCTTCGTAGAGTCTCATCAATCTCTTCAGGTTTGCTGGTGGAACATACTACTAGAACATGTTCCTCTGGTGAGCTCAGAACTCCATCGAGCTGGAGGAGGAGTTCACTCTTGATTCGGTTCACTGGACTTTCTTCATTCAACTGGGCAGACAACAGCAGATCTATATCACTGATAAAAACCACAGAAGGCTGCCGACAACGAGCAACAAGGAATGAGGCCTGGACGATCTTCTCGCCCTCTCCAAGCCATTTTGTAACCAGAGCAGAGCCACTAAGGATGAGGAAAGCTGCGCCAAGCTGACTGGCCATACACCGGCCGAGCAGTGTTCTGCCTGTGCCCTGAGGTCCAAAGAGAAGGATACTGCGAGGTAATGTGGCCATACCGCTGAACATGTCTGGCCTCAGAATAGGCCACAGGACTTCATCCTTGATGGTAGCTTTTGCCATCTCCAGTCCAGCAATGTCACTCCAGTCAACAGGGGGTACCTGCTGCAGAATCTCAGTAGTGACTATCTCTACCAAACTAGCATCGCTATTTTTTAACTGCTCCTCAGCGGGGTGGCTGGATGAAGTGGCCGTACCAATGGAATGAGGGTGATGCTGTCTGCTGTCGTCACCATGGTCACTCAAGACATGGGATCCAAACTTTCCAAATGACTGGCCTGAGCGCAGGGATCCCAAGGAACCTTTGGAGGATCCGTAAGAAGGAGGGGTTAGTGCCCTGCTGGACTGGCTGCCGAATTTCCGCTGCTGATCCTGTGGCACTGACTGCTTCGTGGGCTTAAACGCCAAAGATGATGTGTCAGCATTCCTGTCAAATCCATTCCCTCTGGTTGAGTCAACAAGACTGTTGTCTGGCATTCTGTACATGGGGCTTTGAGCAGAATGCTGCTGGCTGTAGTTGAAATTTCCATAACTGGAGTCCATATCTCCCTGGCCCGTCATGTAAAATGCTTTTCTTTTCAGTGTGTTGGCCGAGCTGCCATTCAAAGGTGTTGGTGCAATTGGTGCATGGTTGTGGGATTGGTAGGAGTAACCGGGAAGGGTGGAAGGGGGTAGGGGAGTGGGGGCAGCAATGCCTGAGGGCAAGTAAGCTGAGGGAGGGGGTGCTCCTCCTGGGCTGTAGCCTGGGGCAACAGCAGTCTGTGGGGGATAACCCGCTGGAGGGTAATTGTAACTGGAGAGATTGGGGGAACTTGCATTATAGCTGGGCACTAGGGTAGGAGGTGGCGGGGGTGGAGGCTGAAGGAGCCCAGCACTGTGCAAAGGTGAGGGATGTGGGGACGGGAGAGCGGGTGTGCTTTGCCCACCGCTGTAAGTGGAATGCAAGTACGAGCCATTGTAACTGCTCGCGAATTCCTGAGAGGAGATCCCCGAATGCAGTGTAGTAGACGCATGATTCCCGCAGTTACTACTGGAGTAGCTGGGCTCACTCAAGGTACTTGCCACCCCAGAGGAGGTGCCAACACTTGCCGTCACATCTGGAGGAGGCAGGGCGGGAGTCATGCCATTCTTACTTACAGAAACCACATCTGCAGCACAGCTCATTGGGTAGATCCCCTCCTGCCATGCTTCACTCTCTGACTTGCGTCCATTTAAGAGTCCTGGGGCACTCTCGGAGTACGAGCACAGGAGCGCCCGCTCACTGGGACCCTCCAGGATACCAGAATACTTCTCTGCATATTTCTTCAGAAGGTTGGAGGCCGTCAGTGCTGATATATCGTCATTGGCCCAGGCATACTGGTAGGTCCTCTGCAGGTGTCCACGGTAAGCCTCTGCTTTATGTGCAGGGGAACGTGTTGTGGATGAGATGTCAAAATGTTGCTCGGCCCACTGCACATGCTCTGGGGTCCACTGCATCTTTAAGCCTAAACAAATAACAAACAAAAACAAGCAGGTGTGAGAAACTTGGACTCATGAATAGAGACTGATAGATCTGCCATGCTGATTCATCTGAAATGGCTGAAATTTATCTGATAACTGTGAGTAGAAAATGTATTATTTGTTGAACAGTTATGGCTTGCAAATGTTAATTACATAATGTTTAAAGACTTTATCATGCATATAATTTTATAAAAAATATTTTCAAATAATTTTATAGAACTGTGAATATAAATATTGTAAAATTTCAGTGTTAGTCATTAAAAACACATTGGTCGACCACTGGGGTTTTCAGGGTTTTCCTTTTGTGACGCTTAGGAATTAATGATCCAATAAGCAACTGCTTTTAAAAAACAACAACAAGAGTAACATATTATTTCCATTTTCCCCCCCATCTAACTCTCGGAGAGCCTTGGCTTCATATCGCAGGCACTGCTTACAGTTGGTATCGCTGGAAAAGTGCAGATTTGGGCCTCCAACACCTGGTTAGAACAGTATAATGCACCCTGCACACAGCCGAGTGACACAGACATCGCAGGTCACTCTATAATCCAACTCTCATCTAAAGCAGTCCCAGACAGTTTCGAATCTGCTTGGAGGAGTGCAGCAAAGCAATCTCCCAGGCAGCGCTCTACTGCTTTCATCACACAAACTCACAGCACGGCATGAATTACAACAGCTTTCTGTCTGCCGTCCGCCTCCTGGAGCACAGGGAACTGGAAAGGGGAAAGAAAAAAAACATGCCTGCCTCCCTCTAGTTCACTGTAATGCTCCCCTTTCTCTCTCTCCCTTTCACGCTGACGCATTGGGCTCTGTCTCTTTCTCTCGGTCTTTTCTCTCCGCAGGCTCTGTCTTTTATTGGCTCCGGGGCTCAGAAGCCACCATCAAGTTTAATCCCAAACTCCATCTGCAAACACAAGCAGTTACATACGCTGTCATCTTAGACACAGCATGGGATTATCAAAGAGACATTTACTCAAGAGCCGACGAGATGACGGGGGTGGTCGCACACGCACTCTCGCCGTCTGTAGATAGACTTCTGATGACAACAGTGTTTGGCTGCAGTGTCCAGCAGGCGTGTTATTGTGCTCACGCCTCCTGCTTATCTGAGCTTACTGGGCCTAAGCGCTCACAAACACTATTCACGGCACAAAGAAGAAAGATGTCGTCACAGAAAAAGACACCATTTATAAGCGTTTAGTCATGTGTCCATTTCTAAAGCCTGTCAAATTACCTAAAGACTGTCCCTGTATTCAATGGCAAACTCAACATACCTCTCAAAACATGATATAAACAGATGATCACTTCTTGTAGCATGTGATCATAAATGATACAGATGATCGATATACAGTACATTCAGCTAATTAATAACATTTGTAAATGCAAAATATGCCTATATTTTTAATAGAACATTTTAATATATGAAAACGCAGTGCAGGACACAAAGAAATCCCTGCATTACAAAATTACTTAATTACGCATCGGCAGCAAAATGATAACATTATATCACCTAGCCCTACTCGTATTTCCAGAGTCGGTGATGTCTACTTACTACGTCTCTATAAATAAATCCCCTTTGTTACCCCTTCAGTGTATTGTGTGTGTATCAGAGCACTTTCTCTACAATAGAAGATGGGCATGTGGTTTTCCTTTGCCTGAATCCCCCAGCAGCCTGGACAGACACCACACACACACACACACACACACACAGCTAATTAGCAGGATGATGCTGAGCTAATTGTGTTAATTTACAAGGTTTTAGTCAAAGGGATCACTGCTTTGGCTGGCAAGGCTGTCAGGCCCACAAGTTAATGACTAAGAAAGGCTGAAGACAAAAGAAAGCTGGCAAGAACATGGCAGACATGCCAGCAAGCCCATTAATAAAGTCCAAATCTAGACAGATGTCAGTTCTAGTATGATTATCAACTGATAAGCAATGCAATGCCTATGTAAGACTTGCTAGCGATAAATACATTTCATTATCAGAGCCAGACTTTCCCTTAATCAATTTACAAAAGCAGGTCCCAGAGTGAGCATTTGAAAATCTAAAATTGCTGCATGCAATTGTGGAAAATAAAATTATTTGATGCAATTATGCCAATGCAAGTGACATCTGAAACACATTTTTTCAACAGATCCCCATGCATTTAACTGTGCCAACAAATTAAATTTTACACACTGCGGTTAGCTTTTTTTTGTTGTTGTTGCCTTGCATTAAAGAAGAAAAAGTGCAGAGTAAAACCTGATTTTTCGAATAGGTAAATGAATAAAAGATTGATTACTTTTTACAAGAAAATTCTACTTCAGTCTTTCTACTTCATTCAACATGTTGCAGTTTAATAGCAGTATCCTTGAGACACTATAATAGTGTTTTTAGTAATATTTTGAATTTAGTTTTTATTTTTATATTTTACATGTTCAATTTTAGTTAATTTGGGGTGTTTTAGTAGTTGTTTTTTTTATATACGACTATGATTTTTTAAATTAATTTATTTTTGGTTTTAGTTGTATTAGTACATAAATTTAAACTGAATTAAAAGGAGAAGTGTTGCATTGGCAACTTGCTGATATTGATTTATTTATCTCTTTTTTTCTACATTTTTCTTCAGTTCATGATTTTCTTTTCAGGTTACAAAATTGATTTATTTTTTATGCATTTATTTTTTTCAAGTGTATTTACTCCTGTATAGCACAAATGTCAGGTTAACTAAAAATATGAAACATTCACTGACATGAATTTTGACTATAAAATATACCTGCAATAATATTTCTCATATCAGATTATAGTATTTTTAATAAAAATATCTGCTTGCTAATATTGATTGTTCTCCTTTAATAACCTATTAAACACTGGAAGCATAATTGCCATCATCCAAGGACAAGCTTTTCATTTTTTATCGTGCAAAAAGCGTGCGGCTGCTGTTCCGGCGAATATTACCTTGGGAATTCAGCGGTTCGACTATCTCCCTGCCTCTGTACATCCACTTGTTAATGCATTTATTACTCTTCTTTCATGTTCCACTTTGGTATATATATATATATATATGGCTTCTCTCACAGGCAGGTCTTTGTGAGGAATGTGGGTGTTAACTTGCTCTACAACAAAGACAGACATTTCAAGAGGTTGAAATCCTGCGCTGCACACACAGACAGATTTCAAACAATGCTCTCTTCTCGCAGTTAGATGGGTTTTATGAAACGTACTACGCTCAAACAAAAGAACAAATTCACTTCCCGTCACTATTACCGAGCCATTACAAAAATAAAACCTTTCTCAACAAGATTAAAGCAGTTGGAAATGAGGCATCAAGGATTTATTTTACAGGAGAACAGGGAGTTGATCTGGACACTTTGAATTCGAGTGCTCACCTCATGCATGTTCCAGTATTTGTAAATGGCTTTTTTCTATTTTTATTCAATATGCTTACGTTGACCCTTCAGACAGTGTCGTCCCTATAGCTTGTTCAAACCTAAATTGAGAGCTTTGTGCAATGCCACCGTTTGAGAAATATTTGAGGATTATAACTGAATGATGGAGGAGGAAAACGAGAGGCAGAAAGAGAGATAGAGAGAGAGAAGCAGAAAATGTATCATGTGTAGTCTGAATTTATACTTCACTAAATCATCTCGGTGCTCAAGTTTCAGTTAGCGCTGTGACAAACATAAATAACACAAAAAACACATACTTATTGCTACTAGAGGTATAAAAGTATCAGTCAAGCCTTTCTAATCTGCCATCGGTGAGCTTGCTAACTTCTTAGGGAACATGCCGACTAGCAATCTGATTAACAATGTGCTTAGTTTACCATATTATGCTCTAGTTCATAAGGCCTTGATGATAAAGTAATTAATTGGCCAGACATAAATCAAATAAAGTTAACACTTTACAACAAGGTGCTATTAGTTAAAATTATTTCATGCAACAAAAAGCAATACATTTGCTACAGTATTTATTCATCTTTGTTAATGTTTGTTAATAAAAATACAACTAATCATTGTTAGTTCAAGTCAGCTCAGGTCAACTGAATAATATTAATAGATCCGATCTTAATAATCTATTAGAAAAAGTTCAAGTGAACATTAAGATTAATAAATAATCTTATTTGTTAACATTAACATGAACTAAAAAAATGTATGCTACTTTACTGCATTTATTAAACAATGTTGATTTCAACATTTACAAAATCTTTTTTTTTTTTTTTTGTTATCTTTGTTATTTTAGTATTATTTAGATACAGTAATAGTTTTTATTAAATCTATGAATTAGCCTTTTTTATATTTACTATTTAGGTTTAATTTTTTTATTATTTATTTCCTGTTAGTAATTCTTAAAAGTATTTAAGGTAGTTGCTAAGGCAGCATTTCTTTTAATTTAACTATCATTAAAATAGTTAACTATTTTGCTATATTTAAGCTTAATTTCAATGAAAAAAGATAATTTTCATTGTTTTAGTAAATATTTATAACATTTGAAAGCACTGATTAAACCGCTTATAAATAATGCATTAACTAATGTTAACAAATGAATATCTATACACACAAATAATGATTTTTATTTTTGTATAAAAAATAAATAAAATTATAACACTTTATGATAAGTTCTCATAAAAAAATAAAAATAAAAATTCTTAAAAATTGTATTATGCTTAGAGTTGCCTATGTAGGGTACACCAAATAGCTGACTTGTGAGGTTCCAGTTAGTTGCTATCTTAGAAGACAGCATGGCAGCTCAGCAGATTTAGGCACAGAGCAAACGTCAGCCCTAAGAAGCATTAATTCTCCTCTATGTAATCTGAAGAGTCATACAATTACTTGTGTTTGTACTAAAGGGATGTCTGGAGCCAGCCTGAGGCCTCAAAGCTCAATTCCCACTGATTGACTTCACACAAAACCCCCTTTTGTTTAATTCACCAGTCTGCTGGTCTACTTTACGCTTTAGATTACGCTGACCATTGTCACTCATTTGGATGAGATGGCAAACAAAAACCGACTGATTGATCGCTAGCTGGACTTCATTAGACGAGATATTCTTAAGGTGCATTGAAGGTTTAGCTCGTGGTCTAGTGCTGGTGGGTCGCAGGTCTTTTCTGAATGTCACAATAGCAAGAATTTTTTTTTTAAATGCATAGAATAAAATACTAAATTCACAGTTATGAGAAGTAAATGAAATACAATTTTGTAGTGTGGAGATAACACTTCAAATATCATCTGTTGATGACCACATCGAACTTTTGAGGACTTTGTTTAGAACCTGATTATTACAGTAAACTATTATACATCAAGTGCTTCATTGTAGTACAACGGTGATGATCCCTTTACCGCGCAGCACAAACAGGACAAACTACAATGCAGAATATTAATATCTATGACTGGACTGTCACACCCATACCATTATAATGAGAACACCATTATAATAAAACGCTGTGAATTTTTTGAGTTTAGCTGCCGTGTTTCTGCACATTGTTTTGTGAAGAAGGCATCCACAAAAGGAGTTTGCATTCAGGGCCGCACAGATATGTTCATTTGCATCCGGGCTCTTTTTGATAACCTATAAGTCCTAATATTAACGTTATGTTGTATAAATAGCGAAGCATATTCTACATGAAATTATGAGTTTAATCCCACTGACTAAAAACTCAAAATCAAATGCCTCACTCTAATTGGTCATCTTCAGCGTGCGCAGCTCAAAACAAAAATGCTGAATATTAATATAACTACGGTCATATAGGCTAACTTTATAATGAGAGCACTACTGTAAAAATTGTGAATTGTTAGGGTTTCGCTGACGTTTAGTGTTAACTATCTTTTAATCAAAACATGAAAACATTATTTACCGTGTTTGTATCTGCGAGGCATTTGTTACACATTTTCCCTGTGTGTTAACATCAGTAATTATGGCTGGTGAATGTCTGACTTGACTCAATGTATTTTGCCCCTCCCCCAAATATATGATTCGACTTTCAGTCGAATATCAGAAAGATTCGGTCTTGAAAATATTTTTTGACATAAAATGTTATAACAGTATCTTGCTGTTAATAAAAAAGCTTGTCAAACACAGGCATCCTCAAAATGATTACACCAAGTCAAAGAAAATATGACCCAGGGTTTAATTAAAGTAAAACTAAATAAAGTTTGTGGAGTGCAATGAATTAATGGCCATTCAGACATATTACAGCCGTTCAATACAAAACTTACTTTTATTCTACTTCGTCTGTGTCAAGTTTTATGTCTATGATTTGAAATAAATGTTTAAAATAGTGACTTTTTGGATAATTTTGTACAAATTCCACTATAACACAAACACAGTGCCAAAAAACGAGTTTCAACAAGATAATAGTCAACTTTCTCTTCTGAACTTCCAACCATTAGTTGATCTGACTGATTAAAGATCTGCATACTTCCTCACCTATTACAAGCTGAAACCTGACAGTAATTACTGATCATCGGTGCTCGTCTAATGCCTCTGTTAGTCCGGCGACTGATCAGCACACTGAGTTTGGATGGCGAGGGGGGAGCGAACGCACAGCGATACACTGCAGTGTGTCATTTCAGACACTGTGATCATGGCCAATGAGACAGAGAAGCTGACCTTTTTCGGATCTATTAATCTGGCTAGCCTCGGACGATTTTAAGCAAACAGCGGCGAGCTTGTGCTCTGTCGGTCCAATTTCCCAGCACGTAAATTGGACAGCCGCTCACACCATTCTCAATTCATTACTGTGCTGCTGAAAGGAAGCTACGAGGTGATGGAGGTGTGTGTGTGTGTGTGTGTGTGTGTGTGTGTGTGCATTGACTAGAGTTGTGCAGTTTGGTCATCCTGACTGCTCGAACACTCTTAGATAAATCAGACGAGCACCTCAGTTCCATCTGAACTATATTTAAATAGTTAATTCCTGCACATACCAGTTATTTTTGTCTTGTTTTCATGTAAAAAAAAAAAAATCTAAATATTCATAAAAAAACTAAATCAATTGAACACAACATTATTTAAATACACATACGTTGTGATTTATTTTTCTGGCATTCGATTGGCATATAGATTTATAGTAGGCTTAATACACACATTCATACACACATACATACATAGACACACACACACACACAGACACAAATAAAACTGGAAAATGGGCTAGTAAAAATAAACATTGTTTGATACAATTCTGTAAGACATGACATTCTAGAAGCAAATAAATCTTGTTTTAGGGGTGTTTAGATATTTGTTCTGCATGGAAAACAAGACAAAACTACAGAGAATTCAAATTTCTAAAATTAATTAGACATGATGCAACAGCCAGAGAAAACAGCCATTTTTTTGCAATGTGATATTTATTGATATGCATCAGATTGGATGATGTCTTGCTCTAAAATAATAATAAAATGGGAATTTTTCAGGGATGTAATGATGCACCTTGAGCCGGCTGAAAATCGATACAAATATGTGATGATTCAGATCAGCTGAGACGTTGCAGTTGGAGGGCACTGACTGTCTTTAGAAAACTTTTAAACCTCATCTTGCCTCTGTAAATGCATATTAATGTAGAGTTCTGGTTTGTTTACAGCGGTAACCAAGGAAACGCAGTATTTCTGCTGTTCCATAAGCGCCACCTGCTGTCAGAGAGGGAATATGCGTCTCATTCAATCTATCTGCTGTTTGTTTAGTCCAGATGGTTTATGTAGTATAGTTTCAAAAAACTAGTCAGATTATTCTGTTTTGCTTCAAATTTCAAAATCACACTGTAATTAGTTTAATTTAGATTGCACTTTATATAAAAAAATATTAATGTTAATATTGTTATATAAAATGTTATACAGCCAAGATTGCATGATGCCTTGCTGTTTTTTTTTTCAGCATCTTAAAAAAAAAAAAAGGTTAATTCATCCTTAATCAAATTAAATTAAATGTATGCATTTAGCAGACGATTTATCCAAAGCGACTTACAGTGCATTCAGGCTATCAATTTTTACCTATCATGTGTTCCCGGGGAATCGAACCCCCAACCTTGCGCTTGATAAGGAAGTGCTCTACCAATTGAGCTACAGGAATTAGATACGGTTTATTGATTTCTGTCCCAATTTTAAAAACAATCAGACTGCAAGGCACTGCCCAAAATGTCACTATAACAAACCACAATTTTCATTAAACTTTTGAAAATAAACCAATAATGGATAAATAAACCAGTACAAAGTCACTAAATGCATATATTCAAGCACTTTCTTAGCATCGACATGCAACCGTTTCCTGCAGAATTCTGTGACATTAAAGGCCTGTTTTGGCTGATTCTCACTCTAGTGTTTGGTGCTGGGTGGATGGATGTGGTTGCCCTAGGAGGAAGCTGTCATAATTGAAACGTGGCCTAATCAGACTCATTACCATTTTGGGCAATTTGCACCACCAAAGATGCTTATTAGGTAACTGTGTTTAATAAAGCGCTCTTTAGAAAGCTAACAGTAATGAGCTCTTTAAAGTCAGCTCGGAGTGTGATTATGCCAGTGGAAGTGTTTAGCCTGCCGCGCACAGACTGCTACATTTAGTCTTGTGCAATGTCATAATTAAGCCATGCAGCCTGCTTTCACTGCCTCACAATGGATGCGGCTGCGGCCTGTAAAACCCGGGAAAATATTTATAATTACTGATCATTACAGCCCAGGGATTTTTATCTGCAGATGTAAACACAATTATGAGAGCCTCTTGCTTTCATGTGCCTCAAACAGAGGACTCGATATGACAAGCGTGCAAATAGTGTGGACACACATTAATTACATTTATAAATAAAAACAAGCTCGTGTTTTTGTTTCAGCGCTCTACTGATCTCTCCCGCGTGCACGCCTTTTCCCTTTCTCTTCTTTCGGAGCGAGTCTGGGATGTGCTTCTAATTCAATCGCTACTAGAAATCATTATGGCAATTCATCTTACATATCAACTTAAAAGGTAATTTAAAAATCCATGTCGTCCCCGTTCAAACGCTGCCGGAGAACAGAGGTCAACGTTTAGCCCCTAATTTACTCAAGAAATTTAGTCAAGGCCCTTTAACTGCCGTGGAGCACATGATTTTTCTGACCACGATGGAGAAGGACACTGACGGAAGAAAAAGATTATTATTTTTTTTTATAGTTGCATTTCCAGTTGGGCTGGATGACATAATGAGCATTTACTTATGATATTCTAAACTTAATTAAGCAACATTGTGAGTAGTAATTAAAGTTACTTTGATTAATCAAACGGTCCAAATATAGATAGATGTTCAATATATAATGATAGAATAATTTAAATTAAGGATATAGATAAAATGACAGACAGACAGATAAAGACTTTCCACACACAGTCTTTGCTAATGAGTTAATGAGGAACATCATCTAATGAAGTAACACCTGCAGACTCACACTGCCTTCTGGGTGCTCTAATTTAATCAAGCCGTCTAAACACAATTAATCAATTAATTATTCTTAAATGCATGTCAGACACCGCAGTCCATCATTTAGTGATTTGGTTAATTGTAGGAGTGAGAGCAGAGACATGACAGGAAAATAACTGGGTCAATGACAAACAGCCATGTCTGATACAATGACAACCAGAAGAGCTGAATACAAAAACTAAAAATCTGAATAATTAAAAACATTCTACAAGCATTTGTGTCGAGTTCTTGAAAATGCAATTTTTGCATTCGTGTCAATTAAAAGCATTTATACCAAATACTTGACATAACAATTCTAAAAATGTCAGGTGGCATATCCATCAAGTAATACAAATATTTTAAAAAGACCTTCAATACACATCACAATTATAAAAAAAAAAAAAAAAATGTATATATTCCTAATATATTTTATCCTAATATATATATTCAACAATAAAATTTAGTTTTTTAGTGTATGTTTTTTTTTTTTTACAAATATCCCCAAGCTTTCTTGAGTTATATCCCTAGAAAATATAAAATGTAGCTTGCCTTTAAATAAATTTAATACTTGTCATGTGACAACAAAAAAGCTTCCCACATTGTGGCTATATCATATAAAATCAAAATTAATTTCTTTCTTTCTTTCTTTCTTTCTTTCTTTCTTTCTTTTTCTTTCTTTCTTTTTCTTTCTTTCTTTCTATACCCAGAATAACAAACATGTGGGTTCACTGGAGTTATTTGTTTTGAAAACATGACATTTACCTTGCTTTGACACGAAAGTAGGTAAATAAATAAATAAATAAATAAATATTTAATAAAAAATAAATAAATATTTAATAAAAAACAAATGCCACATGACACCAAAAATACTTACTGCATTTTGGTTATATTACATAAACTACATAAAATATAATTAGAATATAAAAATATAATATATTACAAGTAGAAAAATAATATAATTGTAATTAAAAAAAAAAATCTGCATTGTTGTATTTTTGAATTAATTAACAGATTTGAGAGGGTAATATCACATCACACTGACTGCTGTATTGTAGTGTTCACTGTGCAGGCGTCTCTTCTATGAAAGCCAGACTGCTGACAACTAAGTGTGTGTTAATGCTGAAAGCATTTCACCTCAATCAAGCTGCTTCAGAGAGGACATTGTCACGCTGAGCCGTGTGCTGGGACTGAATAGCTAAAGCACTAAACTCTTTTTTCACTTTCGGCAGTGCAGCTGAACTCTCATTCCCACTGACACTCAGGCCTTCGGGCTTTTTCCAGTATGTCTGTTTAAATTTTCAGACTGACCTCTCTTCTGCAGATCTCCGCAGATTTGTGTATCTGACTCCAAACTCCTAGAGCTGAAAACAGCAATAGACCTTTTACTCAACGACACCAGAAAAATGAGCACAATGTCAGGATGATCACCTGTAAACATTCAACATCAACAGCATCTGAAATCAGAAAAGCAGATCTATTCGGTGAGTATTCATGTTATGCGCTCATTTCTAAAGATGCATGTTTTCAGACTGAAATATCCACTAAACATTCAATTCTCTAAATGTCAATTTCTGTAGATGTCAATACTATCACCATCGTCACTAATTGGTAATGCAAAAACACAATTGGTTATTAATTTATTTAGAATTATTATTTATTTTATTATTATTATTTATTTAGCATAATACACGCAAAATAAACATTAAAGAACGGCAATAAAAAAATAAAAAAAATAAAAAATAGAAATATGAGATACTATTATTGTTATTTAAATAAAATATTCTCCAACAAAAAAATACATTACTATAATTATTCATTATTGCTATTATTATTATTATTTAGATAAAGTATATACTCATTTATTCAAGTAATAATAATAAGAACAATAATAAATAACTAATGTTGTGTGTTTTTTTTTAAATATTTTATTTAAATAATAATAGTAGATTTACCTTATTATTATATTATTTTTTTATATATATAAATAAAATATATGCTTGCACATAAAATACATTTTAAATACTGGCAAAGGAGATTTACAAATTAATAATTTTAATAAGCTTAAAGAAATTATGTTTTCAGTAACACATAGCAAAGTGGACATGAATACTTTTTAATATATTAATATGTGAAATATAATACATTTTTTATATTAATAAAACAATCTCTTTATATATAAATAATGTACTATATATAAATAATGTACTAATATATATATATATATATATATCACACACGCACATTGACTCAGATACACAAAATACAGCAAATTATATTAGAAAATTGAAAACGCTTGACTACAGAATCTGTTTAGGTAACGAATCTGCCAAATGAACAGTTATTGAACGATGCGATAACCTAAAACTGCCTGAAAATCAGCTGATATATCGGCCTATAACACTGCCAACACAACTCTGCCTTTCCATAACCTTCTCCGAATGAGTCTTTCACACAGGAACAGTTGGTGCGCTTGACCACAATAACACGCCAACAACCTGAAGTGGTCAATCCGTCAATATGTTTGCGAGTCTTGCATATGTGCGGCGGGAGGCGAAGCCACACTGAAGTAACTGGAGGCGGATAATGTGATAATTTCTCTCTAATGTACCATCTGCTATTGTATCAATGTCAGCGTTAGCATGAAGCAGCTTTGCTTTCCGTCTGTAGCCTGATGCTCTCAGAGGCTTTCAGCGATGTCTGCCAAACATCGAACACCACCGCCTTACAGACAAACCACAGGCCCAAATCCAAGTCTACCTGCCAGAGCTGTGAGAAATGTACACGGTGTACTTATCTTTAATGTAGTTGGCCTGTCAGTCAAGCAGTCAATTTCCACAGACAAGGCCACTCTTTGTAAATCAGTGTAATATTCACGCTTCTATTCTGAGAAGACGAAGCGCCGACGGCGTGGACTCACTGTGACAGAGCTGTAATCATTTCAATCTGGTAAACAGCGATTATGCCTCTCAAAGCGTCTGGCTGTTCAACTGATACGCTAGACTCGTCTCTCCTCTCGCACGCTCTGGGAAACCAGACACACGGCATGGGTTTCAATCAATCTGGCAACTACCCCGACGTTCATCAGGTGGGAAATTCATCCTGCAAGGTTTCTGATGCAATATACAGGTGAGAATTAGTGAATGAATTCACAGATATGAAGTCAAAGCAATCATTTTATCATTCAAAGGCTCCAGGCTGCGACTGGAACTACATGCAAATCTTTAAATAATGCAATGCATTATCAAAATGAATTTATAATATTGTGCTACTGTGAGAGCAATACTGTAAATAAATTCAAATAAAATAATAAAATAGTAAATGAATCCATCAGTATGAAGTCAAATTAAGAATTGTATCTTTCGAGGGCTCCAAGGCTGTGACTAAAACTACAGTTTCATGCTTCGTTTATGCTAATCTCCAAATAATGTAATGTATATGATCAAAATTGATCCATAAAACTGTGCTTCAGTTAGAGTGACGCTGTAAATTAAATATTGAATTTACGGCAAGGAGCTTCAGGCCAAAACCTGAGAAGAAGAAGAAATAAATACTCAATAAACCTGCTTTTAGAGTTATGCTGTAAATAAAAATAAATCAATAAAAACAAAAGTTAATCCACAAAGATAGTCAGATAATCAATATTTTTAAACGACTCCAGAATGCAATTAAAATGCCAGTTTGATGCTTAATTTTCAGGCAAATCATCAAATAACGCAATGCAATCTCAATTAATAATGCACCCATAAAACTGCTTCTGTTAGTGATAATGTAAATAAAACAAAAGTTCCACTACATTCCGTTTCTTTTCAGTATGGACTTACACATCCTTCTCTAAAACCCTTAATGCCAAAGTCATGCCAACCAATCTTCAGTAAATGATGCTTGACACTGAAAATGATTGACAGTCAGAGAGTGCTTCTGATCAGATTCTCTCCAGCTGTAGTGTATGAAAGAAACATTTCCAGCTGGGTTTGCCTGTTCTTACACTGACATCATCTCATCTCATCTGCTTGGGTCTCGTCCAGTGAGCTAATTATTTAGCCCATAACCCAGACGCGATGCACATTACATCGGCTGAAAGATAAATCATTACACAGTCTTTCTGATATTAAGTGGCTTGTAAGTACAGTGGATGCATCATATTTCAAGAGCAGACAATATACACAGACGTGACGGCAGCCAGAGTAATGACCAGCCATTATCTTATATTGCTTGCCATAATAATTTTGAAAGAGACTCGTTTGGTGAAAGGTGGTCCATCAGATGTTTGGGACAAAGACTTTGCTACGTAATCCAAAAATGGCTTTTTAAAGGTCATTAAATGAAGACATGGATAAAACCCTGGGGAGGTTATTTTTACATCTAAAACACTATTGATGACAGCACATCATGTGCAGTTATAAATATAGACACACATATATACACACACACACACACATACACACATATATATATATATATATATATATATATATATATATATATATATATATATATATATATATATATATATATATATATATATATTATTATTTTTTTTTTTTTTTCTGGCAATACATTAAGGGGAAAAAAACTGGAAAACATGCACTGATCATTTTAAAGTAAATTAAATTCATATTTACTAAAGCAAAAAAGAAATAATATTTAATACATTGCTTTAGTATAATCTTTTATACACTTCTGACAATATAATTCATAAACTAATAACTGCAGTATATGTTTCAGAAATAGATGAAAAGGAAAAATCATATACTCAAAGTTAATATGAAAACATGCAATGACTTAAAAATAAGATATTTGCTAAATAAATAAATGCATATATAAAAAATATATATATTTTTTAATAAGATTATTAAAACAAATGATAAAAGCTATATCTGTTGCAGGAATTGACTACACATATTTTCAGGTAAAACATTTAGTGTAAAAAAGGCCCCTGGAAATTGATTATTTATAAAATACACATACTAAAAACTATTTAATAAATATGTATATTAAATATGATCAAACGGCTGAATTTGTTTATTATTATTATTATTATTATTATTGTAGCTATATAGCTCTAATTAAATATATGCATAATTCTGACATTGTCCCAAGATCATAAACACATAAGCACTGATAATAGCATTCATTTGTTCATCACTACATTAACTGAACTATAACAGACACTTGTAGAGACAGCAAGCTTAAAAACCTTTAAAAAAAAAAGAGCTTTGCTGAATGGTTCAGGTCGGATGGAGAGTCTTGTGAGGGGTGTCGTGCCCTTGCAAAAGCTTCATCACAAAGTGTCTTTTTGTTACTTCAGAAAAAAAATAAATTAAATGGATATAGACATTTGAAAATTCTGGATGAGTTTAGCACTTTATAACATAACTCCCTCAAACTTTAATCATTTAATTTCCCATAGAGATGTCAAATGGAAGAATGCGGCCCAAGGACGGCGAATAGGGAACACTGTTCAGAAGAAGGGGATGTTGTTAATACTTGCACTTTTTGGAGTGGTGGTATAATTTTGATAGAATCAAATTCAATTAAAAATATTTCAATAAAAATGGCATATGAATAACAACCTTCTACCATAACATAATGACTGATTAATCAAAAATACTTTCATTTAGTTCAGCAATGCAAATGTAATTAGTGTGAAGATGTTTTAGATGTTGATTTATCCTTCATAAATCTCTAAACCATTTAAACAATCCACTTCAGCTTTGCCTGCTTAACAGGAAAAATAAATGTCGAGAACAAAATCAATAACGAACTCATTTACTGCTCATGATTGCCTTAAAGCAACAACTAAAAACACACTTGTGATATTATGTATTACTTGTGTCAGTATTACGGATTCCATATATATATATATATATATATATATATATATATGCACTGTATATAAGCAACATGTGCACTATATTTTATGTCATCAAGTTATTAAAATAGGGTCACATAAAACTGATGCACTATGCCTTTAAATATTGTTTAATTCACTTTCTTATTTACTATAAAGTATAAACTAATAAAAAGCTTAAAAGAGAGCAACTGCTGTAGGAAGTCGCATTTGAAAATAAAATAAAAAAATAAAACAAAATAAAATAAAACAAGACCATTCAAACATTAATATAGATTCAGGCCAAACACATAAATAAATATTATTATATATATATTATTATAAATATATAAAAAATAAAATAAAATTGATCAGAATAAAATAAAATAAGACAAATCAAAGAGATGTTTAACTATACTAGGGCTGCAACTAACGATTATTTTGATAATCGATTAATCTGTCGATTATTTTTACGATTAATCGATTAATCGGTTTATGTACTTATATTTTAGTTTTTTCCATTTTTTCCCCAAGTAAATTATTAATAAAGGGTCTTTATCATTCAGCATAGATTTTTAAGAGATTTTAACCATTTTGCATTGTCATATCCTCATCAAAAATATACCTGGAGTTGTTTTATTATGTTAGTAATCCTTTGTCGAACTCTTCTGCAATCAAAACACTGACCCATACTCTAGCAAAATTCACAAGGAGATTTCAAATAATGTTTTCACCATGGCAGTCCTTAGAGCTCCTAAAGTAGTTTAACATCCCAAACAAAGCTTAAGGAATCTTTGAGAACATATTTTCACGAAGTATAAGGATAAAACAGAATAAAATTGCACTGCATTGTATTTTATTATTTACTGGGAAAAAGCTTTATAGCTTATGCTGTGAAATTGTAAACAATCCTTCGAAAAAAAGTGCCAATGGCATGAAACCTGAATGGAACTCAGAATTTAAAGTAAAATCCATCAGAAGGTTGTCCAGAAAAAAAAAAATTGGGACACACACAAAAAAACCTGCTGTGTGAAAAAGAGCAGTGAATACTTAGAAAAGAAGTGCATTTTAAATATACTCAAACATTTACCTCTCTCATTCAGTCATAATTAGGCTGCAAGTCTGAATTATAAACTGGTAAACGACAAACTGATCACATAACATGTTTGTAAAGCTTTAAATGTTAACTGTTAAAAAGCAATGTTATCAGCTTTTACGACTAAACATTTGCAAACAACCTTGTACTGGAGAATCTGCACAAATAAAATTCTTAGGGGCCGTTCACATATCGCACCAAAAAAAGGGGAAAACGCTAGTCGCGCCGCTTTCTCCTTCTTTCCAAAGCGCCCCTGAGGCGTCTGCCTTTGCTAAGCAACCATGACGTGCTCTCTCCATGACGTGCCCTCTCCATGACGTGCTCTCTCCATGACGTGCCCTCTCCATGAAGACCCGGAAATTTCAGCAAAGGATAAATGGATGCGGTGTGGACGCGCCTGGAAAAACGGGCGCATTGCACCGCGTGCGTGTCGCGACCGCGTCGCTTCCATTATGAGAGTGCATACTGCGCGCCTACATAGGAAATAACGAACTTGAGCACGCAAAAGACACGATATGTGAACGGCCCCTTAAACAGTTAAGTAGTGCAGAGTTTACAGGTTACTCTTCATTTTGAAGGCTCAAATTAAAGTACTCCCACTTCCCGCTGAATGCTGCAGAGACGCTGTTCGGGAAGCACGTGACATAAAACGAGGCCAGCTATTGGCTATTCGCTTCTTCACCTGCTGTACTGGCTGAGTAAAACCTCCGGTGGCTCATTACTGCCACACTTTGGTCACCGCAGATTTGAAATATGCACGAAATGAGCCGCTTATGGCAAATAAAATTTATTTAGCGACGAATCGATTACTACATTAGTTGACAACTATTTTAATAATCGATTTTAATCGATTAAATCGATTCGTTGTTTCAGCTCTAAACTATACTACTCTGTAGTCAAACTCTATTCTCTATTTCCAAGTATAGGTATAGGTCCAGAGAGTAGGTGTCTGCATTAGTCTTTAGTTCATGAAAAACCTCTGTAGAAACACCTCTGCATTACAGAAATCATCCACATTATACAGATAACCATGGCATTACACCACTCATCCTCCAGCTCCACACTACAGAAGAGCTGCTCTCCTGCTGTCGAAAACTTCCTTCCATTAACTCTAAAACAGTATTAGTTCAGACAAATATTAAAAGTCATCTATAAAGAGTTTGTTTCTTCATGGTAACAGATTTGGAGAAATGTAGCATTGCTTCACCATTGCTCACCAATGGATCCTCTGCAGTGAATGGGTGCCGTCAGAATGAGAGTCCAAACACATGATAAAAACATCACAGTAATCCACACCAGTCCATCAGTTAATGTCTAAAGAAGCCAAAAGCTGCATTTTTGTAAGAAACAAATCCATCATTAAGACATTTTTTACTTCAAACCGTCGCTTCTGACTAAAATATGAGTCCTCAATCCATAATAAAGCTTTATGGATTCAACTGGTTCACTGAATTTAACACAAAAGTCTGGGTCATGTCTAATAAATCCACCCCATGTTATCTGTAGTTCATTTTCCAATGGAAATTCAATTCGTTACTTGCACTTCCTTAGTAATTACTTTTGAAATCAGCAAGTGATTTCTGAGTAAAAATCATTTCAAAGTAAACCCTTCACTGTTATTCAGTGCGTATTGGCTGGGTGTGTTTGTAAGCCTGTGGTGGCTAGCAAGGCGTTTCGGTAGCCACCTGGACGTCTGTCCTCAGATCAGAGCAGGCCGATCATGTTCGGCTGCTGAATGTGGAGGTAAGCTGGCCCTGACTCAAACTCGGAGCAGTGCACGTGTTGAATAATGCATCCCGCGTGTCAGAAGAGACCCTCTGCAGCTATTTCTAAGCTAGATTTAAATGTTCACACTCAATTGAGTCCAGCTATGATACATAGACTCGCTTCAACACACACACACACACACTCATCATCTACGTCCCACCTGAACATGGTTTTATGATACTCTCACTGGGATTTAATATAGATCAGAAACAAACACAGATGTAAGACAAGTTAAACAAAGAAGACTTACAACACCCGAGGGCTGTTTTTCACAGGATGTTTCGCATTTGGGATGTGATTACTGTCTACAGCCAAAAAAACATTTATGATCATAGTCTTTGCAGATGCTTTCTTGCCAAATATTACAATGCTTACAAGTCTTAAGACAATAAAACTAAAAACGCACTCCACACAATTGAACACCTCCTTGACTGGTGAAAAACAAACGTTGGCACATTAACAATGCTTTCCTGACTGAAGAAGAAAAATGTCTCATGTGCAGAGTGATAAAATGGTTTGCCTTCTTTTTAATTGCATGTATGATTGCTTTGCTCAAACACTAGGGCTTCACGAATAATCAGAAAATCGCGATATGGCTGGATTTTAATATGGCTCGATATTGTGCGTTTAACAAATTTAAATATGTGCTGCGTGCATCTGTATCAGAGCAGCGTTTTCCACCAAAATACAAGATTGATGGTTTAACATTTGAAAATTAAGAAATTAAGACAGTTTATATATAATTGAGTAATCTTATAGTTGTACAGTAAATATATATTTTTTTCTTAATTTCAGTTTTTTTTTTTCTTTACAGTCAGGTATTATAATATAAATATTTCTTAATTTTAATAAGTAATTTTTATATTTAATAATAATATTTTATAAACACACACACACATATATATATATACACATATATATATATATATATATATATATATATATATATATATATATATATATATATATATATATATATATATATATATATATATATATAAATCCCAAAAAGCTGAATTATAAAAAAATATTCTCAAATATAGTGATAAATATATATAAATATATTCTTAAATATATATTTGTTTTTTTTACATTGAAATATTATATATTTTCATAGTGATTATTATTATTATTTTCTTAAATACTTTTATTTTATTTTACAGTGATATATATATATATAGAGTTTTATATATATATATATATATATATATATATATATATATATATATATATATATATAAAATAAATTATACTTTTTTTTATTTTACAAAATTTTATTGTTTTTAAAATAGCATTTCAAATCACAATTAGATTTTTCCCCAAATTTTGCAGCCCTGTTCAAGTCGAAATCCAAATTATTCCTCTCCTCTTGCTTGCTACTTAATCTAGATGTCCAAAAAAAAAACTGGAAATTATATACTACTGTATGAATATTGATGAGCGCTCTTTGACAAGTTATTTTTGATTCTCTTTTGTAAGTCATTTCAGACAAAATCCAATTAAATGCATGAATGTAAATGTAAAATGCTTTAATATTTCAATAACCAGGCAGCGTGTAGGCCTTGCAGTCATACAGAAGTGCTATTTATCTTGAATTAAACCAACACACATGTACCATTTCATCTAAAATCTGAGCTAAACAATTAGCTCACACTGGGAAAAACATTCAAATGGTTCACTAAACACGAACCGCAAACAGATCCGCGAGAGAAAACCCCTCAGGCGAGGTGTAAAGTGAGAAAGCGAAACAATCCATAACACATCTCTGGCGAAATTCATCATGGCATGCTTAAAACGTACTCGCACGTCATCATTCAAATGCTAATTTAAATGCTCCAACCTTTCCACATAATCACAGATGATTTTATAGCTGACGAGTTGCGCGCTGTTGACGGCGCATATGCACGGCCTAATAGCTCATGATGGGGTTCTGCCTGACTAGCGATTTGCCATGAAAAGAGACAACGGTTTCACATTTGGCATTTTCTTATGCAAAGCAATAATTGACAGGGTCCTGCACATACGTGGGGCGTCGCTATTCTGTCCAAGTAACGCTCATTAAGACACGCCACCGGAGGTCAAAAGAGCTGAGCCCATCACTTTACTCCAAAGAACACGTGAGCACTGAGCCAGAGATGTTTCAACGCAATGGAGAGATTTCAGCCAAATACTGTCATCTGTAAACACCTCTGAGCATCACATCAGTGCAGCCTACAGGAAAAGTTGCAGAACTCACCGAGAGAAATTATCAACTATCACTGCGTGCTATGATCATTTGTGCTGTGCAAATATAAAGAGTCAGTACAGATTTTCCTCCGCAGGTTATGCCAAAAAAGAAAAAAAGGGCCATTATGGGACCCAAACTATGCAAGATGAGGAAGAACTGAAATTAATGAATTAATTCAAATGAACATTTTTGTCATTTACTCACCCTGAAGTTGTTCCAAACCTGTAGAAATGTATTGCTTCTGTTCAACACAATCATGCATTACTTTACGTTCCACAAAATAAAAAAAATAAAAAACTCACACAATTTTAGGATTGAGTAAATGAGGACAGAATTTTAATTTTGGGGTGAACTACCCCTTTAAGATGTTTCAGGGTTTAGTTGTGTACAATTGCATAATGTTGCAAAGTTGTTGAATTAAAAAAAACAAAAAAACAAAACAAAAAAACTTTTAATATGCTTTCCAACATATTACATTCATGCATGGATTCATTCTTGATAATTTATTATTACTATAGTTATTAAAATTTAATTTCGTTAAATACGAAAATAAACGCATAACAATTTCCACTTTTTTTTAAATAAATAATAAAATACAAATTCACATTTATAATTTAAATATGACTTTTATTGAAAAGGCATTTTAATAAAAACTAATTAAAAACTATATATATTAAAAATAATACATTATTGTTATATAAAATTATGCACGTGTGTGTCTGTGTGTGAAAAAAAAACATTTTACTTTTTCTTTGTTTTTTTTATTACCAATTTCTATATTATACATTTTATGGGAAGTTTTGTTTTGGGGAATACAAAATATTTTTTACTTTATTGTTAGGTAAAAAAAAAAAAAAACTAGTTCTTAACTTTCTGTAAACTCAAATCCAGGACCAATGAAACAATTTGAATTTGACTGTACAACACAACTGATATTGATATAGCTATTAACAGCAATGCAACAAAGCTAAAATCTATATTTCATCCTGAAGGCACTGCAGGAGAGCTCTGGCGTGCTCGCTGTGAAGATATAAAGCAGACAGACTGTCTTAGAGCTCCGGCTCAGTTGTCTCTCTCCAGAGATTACTTGCACACTTCAAAAACGAGCTTCCCAAGCCTGTGACCTTGCTACACCAAGCCCCCTTGACCAAAATCTACTTCCTCCAAACATGCACATCCTCAGAGCTCGCCGTAATCTCCACGAGGATGTTCACATGCAGCTGCCAGCACAAAAAGCAGGAAAGCCAGGCAGGAAGGAAGAGCAGATCTCGTGTTCTAGCTGCTGTTTAGATGCTTAGCGCTTCTCTTCTGCAAATTTAATAGCGGCAGTGGGCCGTTATTGGAATTAGAAACCAATAGGCCCGGCCCGCTGCAAATGAACAGATTACCTTGTTCAGTGGTCCGACGCAAGATTGTGATTACCTCACACTCTCCCCTCATTACACACACAGGAATGCCACAGCGAACAGAAAAAGGCTGATTGGAATAATCAGATTGCTGTTAACACGCCGCTGATGAAATTAATAAACATCTGTGTCTGCCGATGTTCACTCGGCTTCTGTTAACAGCAGCTCAGTGCATTTACAACTAAACATTAGACACCGCAGGAAAAATATCTGAAATGATAAATGCTGCTGTTTCCCCTAAATACACCAGTTACTTCCGGTTTGTGTTAAAGCTTTGGGTACAGTTATATGATTTTCAAGTAATACTGGACTGAAAAATATAAATCCGTCTTTTTAAGGTGTATGATGACAGTTGTGGCTAATACCAAATATTTACGTTCTATTGTAATAGTAACTGTTGAAACTATGATTTTGGTGTAAACTATTAACTGGAAAACGGTGAAATAAAACAATCAAGAATTTATTAAATATAAAATAATTATTTATTATTTTTTTATTTATATATAAAAAAAAATATTGAATACAAGTGTGATTGGTCTACTGTATTTTATCTATCGTATTATAAAACACACTTTAATATTTTATTATTATTGGTACAGTATTGTTGTTATTATTATTATTGAATAATGATAGCAATTATAATATTAATCAATAACTGCCTTACTTTCATAAAATGTTATATTTGTTTTTACAATAACTTTTTTTTTTACATTAAATAAATCTATACATACATTTTATTATTATTATTATTATTATTCTAACACCACACCATTAGAAATATGATATATATATAAGTTATGTTAAATGTTAAAATATTATTATTATTATTATTATTAATAGTGACAAAATAATAGCATCTTAAAATAACATTTAAAAATTCTTTAAGTGTTTTTTTTTATTAATAATAACAACATTTTACAATGTTTTTTATGCAATTGAGAATGTACAGTCATTCATTTTTAAATATATACTTAAATTCCTATAAGGTTAAAAATAAATAAAGTACAGTACACCAAATACACAAATCTTCGAGAGGAGATGATTCTGCTTTGCTACAATGACTGGTTGGTTGAAATGATGGTTCCTTTTGTCAAAACATTGAGCCATTTCTGAGCAAATACATACATCAAGATACTGAATATTGTCAAAAGGCTGCAAAAAGCATCTGCAATACAGCAGAAGTAGTAGTGTGTGTGTTTCAGTGTTGAGATGCAGGTCGCAGGAGTGAAACTCAATCACCTCTCTCTCTCTCTCTCTCTCTTCAACACCCTCCACTGAAACACTACACTTCTCTGTCTCACGCTCTGTGTCCTGGGCCACTGAAGGAGATCTTAATGCCAGTCTAAATTTAGCCGAGAGAAACCCTCTGTTCTGAGCAGGGCAGGTAAACGGGACAGTCAGACCACATGAAGACTGGATTACCTGCTCATGCAACAGAGAATCAAGCAGCACAAACATTATTAGCATTAATAAAAACAATTATGAATGCAAAAATAGGTAGCAAAACTGAGATTTGTTTCCAATTTTTTTCATATATATTTATTTATTTTTAATTGCGATTAATCACATGATTAATCGCAATTAATTGCATTGTTACGCACAAAACTAATAATGCATTCAAAAGTGGTGTATTGGTCCCTTTTTAATTTAAAAGTACTGCTATATGAACTAGAGTGCAAGAACATTTGGTGTGCAAACACTTTAAACAAATAAAGAGCTTTTTACAGCAGTGTTCCTTTTACATCGTAGCAGTTAAAGTAATTGTAGCCTAAATCTCAATTTATAACATTAATATAAATTAAATTAAATATAAAACAAGCCATTGGTCACTGCCAGGTTTTTAAATAAATAAATAAATCTATAAAATAATGAAGAAATAACAATATAATATCAATATTTTCTATAAAAACATTAATTTAATATGCATTTACTTTAATATTAATATTGACTATAATTAATTATTTTTTTCAAAGGTGCAAACAAAGAAAAAAAAAAAAACACACACACACATATGTATATTGCATATTTAATTAAAACGAATGATATTTTTATAACCATAATAACTATGATCGGCTCTATAAATCCCTGTCTGTCTGTGACGTGCCTCATCATTCATAAATATGTATTTCTATAAAGCCTCTCCACAGTCCTTCTGTTTGATTGCTTAACATTTGGTTTCTTGCTCTTAGAGACTAATAAAAACTGAAGCATGTTGTGGCTAAAGCGTCTCTGGCTTATGAAATATGTACAGCCAAGTGGCTATTGGATATCTGAATGGAATAGAAATAGCCTCAGCACCACAGCGGAGCTCCGAAACATCACTCGGCCCTTAGGCAGAGGAGATCGATAGCCCTTAAAACCGCCTGACAGAAGGACGAAACATAGACTATCAGTCTGGATGAAATTCAGTTTTAAAATCCTTCCTGCATTTCAGACATCACACCTCACGCTGCCAAATCAAACTTGCACTCTATTGCCATATACTGTAGGTATCCATCTCTTGCTTTATAATTTGAGTTTTTAATGAAAGAGATCTTAAATGACTGATATAATACTAATGTTTAGGCTACACTAGTCACAAATCACACACACACATCTGCTCATTACTTGTTACTTTTCATATTTTAGATTAATAATAGCATCAAATCAAAAGATTAACTGGCAATTTAAACTAAGATTATATTTGTTAACATTGGTTAACAAGAGCTAAAGAAAAGTACTAAAGCATTTATTAATGTCAATTGATTTTAACATTTACTAACATATCATTAAAATCAAAAGTTGTAGATATTATTTAATTCATACAAACTAACAATAAACAGTTAACAGATTATTAAATACTCTAGCAAATGTATTGCTAGTTGTCAGTGCAATAACATTTAATAACAGGACCTTTTGTAAAGTACTTATATATATATATATATTAGGTGTGACGATTTCGATTTTAAATCGAAATTGATCGAAATTAAGTCACAGTCTCAAACTTCGAATTAAAAAATGGAATCGTCGATGCTGCCACGCCCCCATGTTGTATGACGGCAAATCAATGACAAAAATAAGTGAGCATTCAACTGATGCTGGCGCGCGCGCTAAATCATTCCCCACATCCTCGCGCTCGATCATCTCACCTCTGCTCGCGCGAACAATTTTATTTTTAAATAGATATATAGATAAATCGTAATATTTGAAGGTTAGTTTAGTCATTTTTTATTGTTTTTGTTTGTTTTGTTATGAACTTGAATGTCATCTTTTGTGAAGAAGACTGCACTTACAAAAGAGAAACTGGATGGCAGTTTATTTTAAGTTTTCAATTGACTAAAGATATACGTTTTTGTTACATTATGTTGTTAATAAAAGTTTTAAATTTGACAGTGTAATGTGGTACATTGCAAACAAAGGTCAGATATTATATTACATAAAAGTCTAGTTTGAAAAATGACAATCTGTGCTTTAAAAAGAATAAATTTAAAAATCGAGAATCGAATCGAACCGTGACCTTAGAATCGAAAATGCAATCGAATCGAGGATTTGGAGAATCGTGACACCCCTAATATATATATATAAATCTTAAGAAATTCATGTGAAGGACACATTGTATATTTGTCTACAAAACCAGTATCAATAAGGTTTTAGATTTAACCAGATCACAAGCGTATCTAAAACACAAAAATCACAGAAATGAAAATGTCATGAAACCTTAAAACAATTTTTTTTTTATGTTAACATATATTTATAAAGTGATTCCAAAAACATTATTTCCATGATTCATGAGCGGGATCACCCTCCAAATCATTTTCATCAAATTGCTTTGCAGTTTGAAACAGGAGCACATAAATAACTCAGAAAGATAAAAGTATATAATATTTACTCATATTGTGTAAAATTTACTCATATTACTAAAAATACATAATTTTTAATACATGCATCATTTCAAAAAATGACTAAATATTTATATATGTTTTTGAGTAAATATTAATATTTTTATTAATTAAAAATATTAATTAAAACATTTTACATTTTTTAACAAGAAAACACAATTTAGGTTTTTTTTTCTGCTTCAAATTTTTGTTTCAATCGTGAATTTTACTAGCAATTAAAACAAAATGTTTCTACTCCTTGTTAATTATTTTTCAGGGCAGTTAAAGCTGAGCAATCAGTCTATTGCTAACAGTAACTATTAATGGCTTAATATAAGAAAATAACAACTCTTCTAGCATTTTACAGTATCCCTGCGTACAGTAGAAAAACAATCAGAGCGTGTCTGCTACAAAACGTCCATTGAGTGACCCGCGGGTCTCCGGCATCGAGGCGAACGTGATGTTGAAGTAGCAGACATCTTTAAAAAAGAATTAATGTAGGTCAGACAGAGTGAAGCGAGACTCAAGAAAGAAAAGAAACAGAGCGTGGCTTAAAAGAAAAGAAACACAAAAATCAAAGGCGTCTCTATCATTGCAGACCGAATAAACAGCAATTAAGAATCTCAATAATGCTTTAATTAAAAAAAGAGCCATGGAGGAAGAGAAACAAAGCCCAGACGCTTGCGGTCCCTGCTGTAAATTGCAGCGTTGTGTCTGGAGCCCGCAGAACTCGCAGTCACTATTGACTGCAGCCGCTAGGAAAGGTCAGACGCAGAATACAGGCTGCACAAAAGGTTGAATGAGGCAACTGAAGCAATCTTTGGTCAGTATGAAATAGAAATCTCAGGGCTATACTGTGTTACAAAGTTACTGAAGTGAGGTAGCCTTGCTGTACAGCAAACTTTTACAAATGAAAGGAGCCTGCTGGTGCAATTGTGCCTCGCTCATCCAGATATCTATAAAACACAACACCATCAGCACTCATTACAGTTCATGCATCAGCCTTCCAGATTTAATATCGGAGAATTTGCAAGGCAGCATTCTGCTTAGGATTTATAACGCTAATATTAAAAGCAATCATTTTCCATAATTGGACATTCAATTCGTTTTGTTAACTTGTTGCATTCATTCAATTCTCTCTTCACCCGGAATAACAATGCATACAACAAAACAAATAAATAGTTTATTTTAGAATATACAATATTTATTTAATATTGCATATTAATTTACAGTACAAAATACAAATTATCATACTAGTTATAGTAACCTAAGATACTATAGTGCTGGGCGGTTTGAGCAAAATTCATAGGATTCAGGCAGTTGCGCAGTTTATGCCGGTTTTTCCCTGACTGTGTCTTTACATGAATCATATTGCATGAAGCAGTTGCAGAAACACTGCATTTTAATCAAAATCACATGCTACATTTGAGCAGTGTTGGATGTAAATTAGAATGGATTTATTATAAAACAAAGCAAGGCACAAAAGAATGGTCTGACTATAGCTTTGTAAAATAATGCTACTTAAAACGTGTACGAAACAGAAACAGCAGACGGGCTGAATGAGACGCAAGTTCACTTTCAGACAGCAGGTGGTGCTTCTAGAACAGCAGCAATATGGCTTTTCATTGGTTACCGCTGTAAACTAAGCTGCAATATGCTTATAAATACTACATTAATATGCAGTATATTGAGGTAAGATAAAAAAAAATAAAAAAACATCTAACATTTTCTGAAGACAGTCAGTTAGGATTTTCTTCCAATATTTTGTGCATCGTGAACCCTGAGTTTGCTCTGCCTGCTACAGTATTTTCTACTCTTTGCTTTCATCTCTTCTTCTGTTAATGGTCATTAACAGCTGGTTTATTTACCCAGTTAAATAATAATTTATGTGTTATTAATATTTCTCTAACCATTAGTCAGAAGTGCATGCAGTTAACAGAGATTTCCTCTCAATTCATGACGCAGTCTACTATGTTGCTTTTCCACTTGTACAGGTATGCCATTTATAAAAAAAAACTTTGACTTTATTATCATTCATATGTTTTAAATGTTAAGGTTTTTGAGCTCTCTCTTTCTCTCTCTCTCTCTCTCTCTCTATATATAATACATTACAATGCTACAATATTATTTAAACAATAGGCAATATTAATAAAATTGAACTGAATTTACACAATATATAACCATATAAATTTTGGCCATATGGTTAAACGTTCCTTGGATTATATATAAATATAAAGTAGACCTCTGTGTCAAAATATGCTATGATTAAACCAAAGCACTACACTACTAGTGTATTTTACACATTTAGGAATAATATTAAATTATAAAAACTGAATGATGCAGTGACCTAAACTCAGACAAGTCTCTGTCATTTATCTTGATGAGATGCATTCTGGGAACATGCACTTGATGATCATGTTTATGGAAACTTCGATATCAAACAGTTTTAGCATTACAAGAAACATCAGTTCAATTCAGAGCATCCTAACTTTCGACTGCTAGCTTGTTTATTTATAGTAATATCAGAGGAACAGATTTTGACAAGGAAGTCTGCTACGCTTGTGAGCGGTCTGGTTTTTCTGCCCACATATCATGTTGATTCTGAGTGTTGATTTGTCCTGCGAGGTCTGGGACTAGACTGCAGTTCTGACAGAACAAAGTGAGAGGAGATGCACTCGGTACACTTTTTGGCAGGTTAAACAAAACCAAATCACCCCGTCTCCATCAGTGTAGAGTTTCCCAGCTCGCGCTGTGTTCCCAGCAGCCTCGGCGCTCTGCCGGGGCCCTGACACAGACAGATCTGTCTCTCTCTGTGAGAGCGATACCTCACGGCTGGGCTTCTCTTGTCATCCACGTATTGATTTGACAAGAGAGGCAAAAGGTATAACTCAGAGCTAATGCAATTGTGAAGACAAATGCTCTGCTGAGCAAAAAAAGAGAGAGAGAGAAAGAAGAAAGAAAGAGGGAGAGGAGATGGGATGAGGAGGGCTGCCAACCGACAAACTCTGATAAACAACGGGAGGGAGCCCCGACGGCTCTGGTTCGGGTCAGAAAAGATCACATGAATTTTTCCACTGTATCACAGTCAGGGTGTCTAAAAACGCATGTATGCTGTGTATAACACCTTCAGGTTTTCATGTGTTTTCATGACGCAAACATCCAGCCACAGTAGTCAGATGATAATTCAAACTAATTTAAGTAAACAAATTAAAAAAAAAAAAAAAATTCTATAAAGGAGTCCACTGTGAAAGCATTTCAACTTTGCATGGAAAAGTTGTAAATAAAGAAAATAAAATTATAAAACAATACAAGCTGATCACAAGCCAACTACACTATTGAAACAGTTAATTTAAATGCATAATTTTGAAAACTTTTTAAAAACATATTTCATATGTACTACAAATTTAATAAACTAATCAAGAAATATTCAATTCACTGTAAAAGTATTGAATAAAAGAGTCACATACGCATAAAAGACTGCATTTAATCTGTTTTTAGGCTCACTGGAAACTATGCAACATGCTCAAAAGTCTGTTTACTTTCGTGCACTGCAAAAAAAACACTAAGATGCAAATCAGTCATCAGATCAGCTCTATACACAAAGAAAATGATTTAAAAAACATTGTATTTTTAAGTTTAATTTAATTTAATTCTATGTAATTAGTCCACTGTGAAGTCAAAACAAAAGTGGCATATATGCATTAAAAGCTGGGCTTTTTAGTAACAAGCAATGTATCACATACCAAAAAATTTGTTTCATGCATCGCAAATAAAACAGTTGCAAATAAGAGAATAAGCTGATTGTAAAAAAAATAAATAAAAAAAGTTTAACTAAATAACGTCAACTAGAGAAAATAAAATAAATAAATTACATCTAAAAGGAGTCATTCCACTGTAAAGGCAATACAAAAGTGGAACATATGAAAACACATTTACACAGGATTTTTTTATTTTCTTACTGATGTTTTTTTTTTTAATGTGTATTACATATGCAAAAAAAATAAGTATTTGCACTTTGAAGGCACAACAAAAGTGGCATATACGCATGAAAAGGTGCAATGTATTTGCAGACAGCAAATAAAACACTTAGTTGAAAGAAATGTTAAATGCTCTATTCACACAGACAGCGGCTGTTTCACTTCAACCGGTAGTTGCTATTAAAATATAACCAGTTCTGAATAAAAAAATGCTCAAGATGTGCTGAATGTGCATCAAACATGGAAATTGGATTTTGTGCAACATCCATGGAAGTTCCCTGACTTTCAGTTCAACGGGCCGATGTGTCAGGACAAGAATCAATGCCTGTAACCCTCTAATGTCATGGATGTGAAGACCATCAACACACGATTAATCAAACCGCCGAATGCAACACATTGAGAGGCTGCTTTTAACCTTATGCATCAGTGTTAATAAATATTAATAGCTTTCATTTGCACACCACTTTTACCTTTATTTAAAAGCTATAAAGGCAGCGTCGGTGCACACTGCATTCAGATCATGGCTGTCAGATGTAAAAGCCGTTTGACAGGAATACTGAGGATCTAAGTGGAGGAATATTGAATTGACATTTACAGAAAGCCTCTGATCAACCACAGTTTTCCTTTACAAGTCTGCGAAGGATTGCAAATACAAAGCCTCATTATAGTTGTTCTTTCCATCTAAATAACCACAGCCATGCCGAATAACGAGAGATTGCCTGTCATCTTAATGGTAGAAAATTTAAAAGCAGATCTGCAGGACATGATGAAGATATGCTGATGAATATGCACTCAGAGAACAAGATTTCCAGTGCTACATTTTAAATCACTTCACAGGCTATTAATATTCTCAAATGTTGTTCCAAATACACTGAAAAAATTATTTTAACTACGAAAATGCTGGTAAATTTCATAAACAATTACACATGAAAATGGCAAGTAACACATTTAACTAAATCTGTTTTTCACTCAGAAATTGCTAGTGAAAGTAATTTAAAAAGGCAAGCCTCACATTGAATGAAACATGAAATTCTGAAGAACTGAAAACTTACACACACACACACACACACACATACATACATATATATATATATATATATATATATATATATATATATATATATATATATAGGGCTGTACACGTAATCAAATAAGGACTGGTGTGTAATTATCAAAGTACAAAAAGACTTCTATTGAAATACGAAGTCTGCATGCTATTTGTCTCTCTGTGTGAATGCAGTTTCAAAGTTTTGTTACCGAAGCTTGTGTGATGCTTGTAGTGATTTCAGTGTCTCTCGTCTCACTATATGAGAACATGAACACATGAACTTCATCTCCAGAGCTACTCTGAGAGTCACTTCACCAGCATTTCACTATTTCATTTGAGAAAAACTACCATAAAATACATGCAAAAACTCAATTAACTTCTATACAACCTGTCAAAATAAAAGTCTGGTTTAACTGGTTTAACTATACCATTGTATATTAGTATATACTAAATAATAAGAAATAATAACAATAATAATCAAGCTTATTAAATACAGTTCAAGGAATGTTACACAATTTTTCTTTAATTTAAACTGAAATGCTCTGTTGTGCAGCACTTCGCTCGCCAAAAAATGAAATTTGAATTGTTATAATTGTATTATTAGATTACATTTTAAAAGACAAAATAGTTAAAGTTTTAGACATTAATTTGATTACCACTGTTTTTGATAAAACATTTAAATCATAAAACACAGAACAAAGAAGAACTAAAAAGTACCAAAAAAATTTAAATAAAAAATCTGAACAAAAGTTTTTTATACAGTTAAAGTTTTATGAACTTGGGAAAAATAAAACCGATTTCAAAGGCCTCTGTGTTTGGCATCTTCTATTTCACACAAAAAGCTCCCTGATATTTCTGTCAATCAGCATAACCCACAAGAGTAAAAAATATACTAGTAATTCAATCATACATTGGCCAATATTTGCTTTAAACTTAATTTCTGGCTGCAAAATAGAGCATTACTTTTGCCAACCCTTGCATTTCCCCCTCCGCTTCCCTTGTGCTGTGCCATTCTCACTGAAATCAATAGCTACAAGTGTGAACTCTAGCGTGCACATTCACTTAATTCTCAGACAATAGCAAGTCCTCGACATGAGCGAGAGTGTCTTTGGCATAAAGTGAAAGAGTTGCTCTGATCACCAGTCACCAGTTAAATGACAACAATCCTTTTGTTTCCACCTTCCATTAAATGTAAATTAATGTACAATTATTCATGCAGTTAAGTAATGGTTGCATCTGAATGTGTTATTTTATTTGCATGTTCTGTATTCTTCCAATTTAAAGCTAATTAGACAATACTGTTAAAGAACAAATCCCATTCTTCAATATACACAACCTGAGGTCAGCCAGTGCTGAAATGTGAAAAGCTTGTCTTTTATTGCATGGTGTGAATCTAAATATAGTACGTGTTTTTGACATTGGAACATATAACAAGCTCAGAGCAGGAACTTGGAGACGTCATGAATAAGATGCGCTCTGGAGTAAGGACAGAGCAATCTGTTCACGTAACATAACATATCTTCATCAGTAGTATTCTGTAGATTATGCTGACTGACAGAAGTAGGGAGCTTTTTTGAGTGAAATAGAGGAGGCCAAGCATATGGCCCTATGAAATCATTTTTATTTTTTCCCCAGTTCCAAAATCATTTTTTTTCTTTTTTTTTTTTCAGGGTTCTATTTTAATTGTTTAATGTCTAATCAACTAAATTTATTAAACTTAAACAGTTGAATAGGTTATTATTATTATTTTCCAAGAATAAAATATCAGAAAATACCAGTCAAACTGTTTAAGCAAATGTAATACGCACACACACACACACACGTACATGTATTAACTGCTAAATTAAAAGGTTAATAGTTTAGAATGTCAATAAAAATGTCAAAGTTCAAAAGGAAATAATATATAAACAAATGGAAAATACTTTATGTTTAGAATTTTTATGTTTAGAATAAATTATAAACATTGGAAAAGACCAATAACAAACATAAATTAAGTATAAAATTATTATAATATTATCAAAACCGCTGTGTTCAATTATACAGCAATAATAATAACATACTGTATGTGTATGTAACATTGCCTTTTCAGCTAGGATTATATGACTTTTTCCCTCATTGTGTTCATTGCTGTATTTTTCAGTATTGCTAGAGGAGTTCAATACATGTCCTTGAACAGCGTTTGGCATTTTTTCCCCCACAACTCTCTGCAGTAAAACAACACGTTTGTTATTAATCTGTTGTTACTGTGCCAGCTTCAGACACCGCAGCCTGAGAAAGTGCCATTCGGGGAGAAAATGTGAAAATGCTTTATAAACAACTCGAAAGACGGACAATTTATCTCAAAACTACTTCCAGCATGTGGGCGCTGATCTAAAATATGGCTTCACTGTTCTGGCTGCGAATTGTTAGGCGTAACAAAATGCTTCGGGTCAGTGTGCTACTACAAAACGAGAAGGAAAACTCCCGCTTTCTTTCCAAATGCTATCTTTAATCAATCGAAAAGTGGTAGCTGCAGTCTAGAGCTGGTTGACAGCACAGCCTCTTCTCTCGGTTTTGAGCAGATGTGACTCGGGCTTCCTTTATGAATGTTAAAGAGGAAATTGAAGCATTCCAAAACGATACAATCGTGTGATATCACAAAACAGCTGGCTCTTTCAGACACCTCTTTGCACAAGTACAATACTATCGCCTCAAGAGTCTCTTTCCCCATCTGTGAAAGGCATGAAATTACGACAGCTGAGTGCATTCCCGGCTTTCCTAAACGCTCAGGTTAAAGACTTGAGCTGAAGATTAGGGCTGGAATCCATCGGCGCATGACGCTGCAGGTTCGATTTCCAGACGGGGTTGCAGTGAGGCTGTGGTGTGTAACACTGACCTGAGTGACCTCTGACCTAGTAGAGCGGCCCAAGGCTCCTGGCCGGCAAATCCTCATTCGTCTGCAATTACCGCCTGTGCCCTTTCCTGACGAGTGCACTACCTAAACCTTCAACAGCGGGGACAGGATGGAAAGCGTTTGGAATTTAACGATTCAAGTTGCTTTTAATGAATCCATTAATGAGAGCACCACCCCCAAAAAAGCCCAACTGCAAACACTTCCTTTTCTTTCTTTTTTTTTTTTTTTTAATATTGTGTGTGTGTGTGTGCTCTTGTGTTTGTGTCATATAAGGGACACAACTCTGTATAATGACATGGGTATGACACAGGTATTACAAGGAGAGTGTGACTTATGAGGACATAACCCATGTCCCCATTTTTCAAAACGCTTATAAATCATACAGAATGATTTTTATTTTTTATTTTTTTATTTTTTTTGAGAAAGTAAAAATGCACAGAGTTTCCTGTGAGGGTTAGGGTTAGTGAAGGGCCATAGAATATACAGTTTGTACAGTATAAAAACCATTAGACCTATGGGATGAACCCACTTTCCACAAAAACAAATGTGTGTGTGTGTGTGTGTTTAGTGTACTGTAAACTTGACACTGTGGTACTGCATTTATCGTTGCCTTTTTTTGGGATTCTTTAGACAAAATCATAAAAAAATAAATAAAAAATAATGAAGAAAGTGTGTATGTACTATTTGTTTTGGCTCACATCAGGCTTTTATGGCTTATATATTATGATGATTTGGAGAGGAAATAAATGAACAAAATGAAAAGCTTAATCTTCTTCAAATGCCCAAACTGATCAAACATGCAATTTGGTGCAGATGCTGATATTTATACGGCCAAAAAGTGATTTGAAATTCTGATTCTGACAGCTTTATAACAGTTTAGCAGATGCATACATAACATGCATATAAATATCAGTCTCCACTCCATACCTCCCAAAAATATGCCTTAGTGAGATTTTTAACTGCTTAGTTTTATGATCAAATCATAATGCAATGCAATACAGTGATGATTGAGAGTAAAGCAGAGCAATAAAAACAAAGATAATTATTGCAATATAATTTGACGTGATAAAACAATAGCAAAAGTTTGATATGTTCAATATAATGTTTATTTGAACTGCACCACAAAGAGCATTTATTATATTCTTATTTATTATTTAGCCCTAATTGAGAGAAGAACAAATAAATGCTCCTCAAAAGTTTGATCATATTACTCACATTTGAACATGATTTTTCTTTAAAAAATTGTATATGGATAAGTACATAAACCTAAGTAGTTTGTGTCCAGTAAGTGTTGCCTTCACTTTAAACAGATCAGTAATGATTTCACAAGAAAAAAAGACAAGTGAACCACAACCTGAGGGGGGATGTTTTTGCAATTATACTAAAAGGCCTTTTGCTTGTTAAAATGTTCATTTTGTTCATATAGAGGCCCTATAAATGAGATAAAGTAGACTTTGTAGGTTTAAATCATGTTTAAAAGAAATGGTACCAAATAAATACTGTTAACAAAATCTAACGCCATGAAATCCTATTTAAAAGAAAAAATGGATTGCTTCCCGTTCTAGTGTTAGAAACATTTAGCTCTAAAGAAACCCACAAAATAAACAAAACGTCTCTTATTAGGGTGTCACGCTGTAGACAAACATAAGGGTGTCTCACAAACGCAAAGGCTCTGTTGTTCTGTTTTATTCGTCTGTGTCTGAGCTGTGAAGGAGAGATGAAAGGAAAATCAGTTTCTCTGGACTGGTCTCTCCAGTCTGCTTGTCTCCAGTCATCTGTCACTGGTTTACATGCATACAGTGACACCTCCAGTCTCCGTGGGAAGGCAGTGTCATCGCGCACCCCAGCTAAAGGCTGTCTGGGTGGGTACGGCTCTCCTCCAGGTACCCCTCGGGAGAGACATTAGGCCTTGGTGACAGCATGACAGGCCCACACACACAAATTTTTCTCTGTTTCTTTCCTTTCACAACACACACACACACACACACACACACACACACACAAAGCCTGGGTAGCTCAGGCCTCCTACACAACCCCAGTTGCATAAAGCATAGTTTTTGGATAAAGCATAGTTTTTGCATAAAGCGCTGACTTAGCGCCACATAAATTTTGTCAGACCCAAAATTATTTTTCAGCCCCCCTCCTGGCCTCCAAATGCAGAACTTGTTGGATTGAATAATGGAAACAAAGAGGCGAAAGGCTTTGGGCGAAAATTTTGTCAGGGTATGGAATAAAAACAACAAATATATATAAAAACAATGCCTGTATGAGTCAAACAGACTGAAAAAAAAAGAGACTTTAACAAATGTTAAATAGAACTTGAGGCATTTCTCTAGATATTGGGGTGAAATATAATTTGTACAAAGATATAAATATTGCATCATTAAAAAAAGCTAAAGATGTAATGCATTCTCTCAAAAGAGCTACACAGAGCTTGTACTTGAGTGGACGTGACCACTAAGGACAACTCAAATATTTGACAAATCAGCAACAGATTGCACAGCTTTATATGCAAGAGATTTACATAATAGATATACATTCAAACTAACAATCTATTAATAATTAACATAAGTACATACAGACAGACCCTTTAAATTCGTAATTCCTTTTTCACTGCAGTATAAATATACATTTTACATAATTTTACAAATATACACAATATACTTCTGACTTTGCACTTTAAATTTAAAATTAGTATTCAGTTTTTTTTGTTCAAAGAGATTAACATGTTAACATGCTGCAGGGTCTGTCTGGTTTGCTGTCTGTTGAACGCTACTAATTAGGGATGTAACAATTCACTCAACTCACGATTCGAATCCACTGATGATTTTGATTATACAATTCGATTTTATAATTTTTTATTTTATTTTTTAAACACAGACACTTCAGACATTATACTGTACAGTCAACTAAAGGTTTTATTTTCCCATTGTTGCACGTTTCTTAATAAAATGGAAATATAACAAAACTCAATTTAAATTTTAAAAGAAATCCCAAATTAGCAAGTTACATGAATAAATATCTTGATATGAAAAAACCAAGGCTTTGTCTGTGCTCTTTCCATTCACAATTTGAGAATTTCAATCATGATCCAAACAAAGATGCAGCATACATCCACGTAAACTTTTCTAAAGATAGTCAGTTCTCTTCAGGGATACAGTCATATAAACTCCTACCTCAATCGTATCATGATATGTTTGGCATCTCTAGCGATTTTAATCTACCGACTTGCAGTTAATCATTATGTCCATAGACATCATGTAAACTATATCATCATTACCCAGTTCTAATCAGGAGGGATGCACGATCATGATTTTTCATGGCCGCTTCCGATAACGTTTTTTTTTTTTTTTTTTTTTTTACAAGCAAACTGGCCGATTCCGATTTCCGATTTTTTTTTTTTTTATCTTTAAGCAACAAACAAGAAAGAAGGAAAGAATGGATAAACAAGATGTTTATTTGGTATTTAATAGGCCAAACTGGCTTTTGGCTATTGAAAACAAAACCATAACCATCTGAAATTAGCGGCAGTATCTGCACAGTAAGTAGCCTACATTCAATACAAACATAGATGGTACAGAAATCAGCATTTAGCTTTTGTTTTTGAATTGGGTTGAAACTACATAGAACTGGCCTTAAATGAAAATATTAACTGTAACCATGTGAATTTAAAGGCAACAACTAGAAAAAAACACACAAATCAACACATATTCAATAAGAGGTTTCTTAATCAGCATTCAGTATTTGTTTTAGTTTTAAAAAAATGTGTTTACCAGTGAGACTAAAAAGTATGCTATATAAATAAATGTTTCCAAAATGTTAAAATCAAATAATTTTGGTGTGAATAAAACAAAGATGCAAAGTGTTTAATTCATCCAATTAAATACCTGGTGTTTCGGGGCCCTACGCAGCTTGCGGATTTTGCGTTTAGGGAGGATCAGCTCTGTTATAAACATTAACAATGATTTTCTGTAAAGCTGATTTGAAATGAACAAAGAAACCAAACCCTTTTTGTCTGAATTATTAAAAAAATAGGCTCGTAAGAGTCATTGGTTCATGAATCAGACTACTCCGCTCATGCTTTATGTTTAGGTTCTGTACAATGGAGAAAGACGTGGATTATTATATGTCCACTTAACATTGATTTTGTATTGTTTTTATTATTTTTCCTATTTTTACCCAAAATAGGATGTATTGGCCATTATGAAGTGCCACAAATATGTAAAGTCCATTCCATTTCATACTCCTAGCCAGAGGGGAACATTCATACAGAAAATCCACAGATGCATCACAGAAGTAATAGAACTGATGATGTTCCAGGAAATCCCTAATATGGACAAAGGCTATTGCTGTGACTGAATAAAAAGATTCTCATCTAAGACAATAGTTTTCTGTGTTTTTCCAAGCCATCTCGGCTATTTTCATAATGATTAAGTAGGCTATATTTGTAATCCATTGCTAATTGCCTTTTTTACAGTACAGAATATATTTTCTGCCACATTCTGTGAAAAAAACCCCACAACAGATGGCAAAAGAAATTGTTTTCAAACACTCAACTGATGTCATTACAGTGGAAGATTTTTGGCCTGTTTCGCTTTTTCAAATGCACGTCATGGGTGGGCATTTCCTCAATTCATCACATGGACTCACAGGCACACATAAACAGAGGCAATTCTGAGAGAAATAAAACATACAGGAAATATTTCAACGCAAAACTGAGAAACTGCAATTCACAAGCGCTTATTGAACTGTGAATGCTGCACCGACAAGTTTGATATTATATTAAGAATTGTGACATCCCTAAATCATAACCATGAAATGAATCAAACAATGCAATCAATGATTTCATAATCGATCACCGCTGCTTTTTCCAAGTACTTGAGTAATTGTGCGAAGCCGAGTGACCAGCGATCAAACCACTGATAATTCCTCAATTAAAAGAAGTGTCTATGGTCTCACACGAGAGTGTTACACAGCACATTAGCAGCTATTCTGGATGGTGAAAAGTAAAAGTCAACATTCCTCCCTGAGGTGATTTCACGATAATGAACACAAAAGAGGTGCCAGCCCTCATAAAGCTCACGGATGATGCTGAACTCTATATGAGCTCTTTCTCTTTTAAATTAACACAATTCCATGCGGACATTTAAAGGGATCGTCAAATGGGCCAGATCCTAAACATGCTTTACATAGCAACTGCTCTCTTAAAGGGGACAGCTCACCTAGATTTGGCATCTTTGTTCATATAAAAATAAAATCTCTGAATAATTAATACATAATTTTCGAATGCAGTGGTGATGACTTAAATGGCTTTGCAGAGATGAATAACGAAAGTTAAAAAATTTACAATATCAGTTAGTTTTTTCAAAAATTGTACACATAAATATTATAAAAATACACAAACACATGCATATATATTAGTGCTGTTAAATGATTAATCATGATTCATCGCATAAAAAAATTATAGTTTTCATTTACATAATGTGTGTGTGTGTGTGTGTACCGTTCATATTTATTAAGCTATATATAAATACAAAAACATGCATGCATATATTTAAGAAAAATATGTTGTTTATATATTAAACATTTATATATCATATAACATTACAATATAAATGCATATACATGTAAATATTTTCCAAATATATTATATTTTATATAATGTGATGAGTAATGATCAGTATTATATTTTCTACTGCACATAAAAACAACTCCCATGTCTAATGGCTTTACGTCCTAAAGCACAATTAAGATGGGAAATTTCATATGAGTAATTTTAAAACAATGGGGAAAAAACAATATAGACTTACAAGACTGAACATCATATTGATCATCGGTCAAAATAATTAATGCGTGTAGATCAATCAATCCCTAGTATAAATCAAACAAAATTATGACAAGTAGATAAAAAGCACATAAGATGACAAATCTGTAAAATAGACAACCGAACTTAAGATTAATGTCTCCAAAAAAAAATTAAAAAATAAAAACTGAAGAAGGGAGCTGTGAACGTCAGCTTTTCACAAACAAATGCCATAGAGATGATCTGGAAAACTCTGTGGAAATGTGGCGGTTCATATGGGAATCTCATTAAGAGAAACCTTCAGGCTCATTCCGAACCAAATTGGTTCTACTTAGGAGTGAGGAAACAGGGTCACCCTTAACGCCTGCTGAACGGGGTGAAAAAGGAAGGATGGGGGGAGGGGGGGGGTTTGTTCAGACATCCTAAAAAATAAAACCGAGCCTAAGCCCAAGGGAATGATCATTATAATCCACTCCTGCAAGGCCTCTAAACACTAAACGCTCCACATATTAATCAACTAAAGCAAAAGAAAAAAAAGGGAAGTCTTTTGTTTAGTAGCAATTACACCACTGAAAATACAATTAAAAACATCTACAGTTTGATCTTGTTCTGCTTATAATAGGCTTGATTTGATCTTCACGCTCATGTTGAGAGTGCTCACTTAAAAACTTCCATTCTTTAACGTGCGTGTCTTAGCTCAGTATTAACATACACATTAGCTTACAATACAATTTCTACAATTAAATTCATGAAACTTAAATCTATTACACAATTATTTATGTTGAAGGGCATGAATGAAGGGCACTTCACACAATCCATACCACCAGCAGATTTAGCGATGTCCTTTTATGCTAATTTGCAGATTAATAATTTATGGGTGTTTAAGCAGATGACCGGTAATTTTGTGGTTAGTGTGTATGTAATATTACAAAATGACTGAAATTATCAATAAACGTCAATACTTTGAGAAAGTTGTGATTGATAGCATAACAATCAAATATATATGAGTGATTACATTTGCATTTATGCCTTTTGCAGAGGCTTTTATCAATTACATTCAAGGTACACATTTACATTTTCACCTCCATATTCCCAAAGTATCTATGTTTTGATGATATAAAAAAAACAATATTTCAAGCGCTGTGCTCAATCCATTTTGCTTTTGTAACATCAAACATTTCAGGGTGAAAACTGGATATTCAATTAGAATAAAGCACCAATATATGACACTGATAAAATATAACAAAGAATAGTATTTGGAGCATGTGAGCCGATGAATCATGCAGGCATGTCCAATTAGAAAGTAAATAGTTCAATTTAGATTTCTCGTTGACTTTAACAAGAAAATGCACACAGGTTTTGGAGCCAAAAATCAACAAATGGCGAGGCTGTCAGCCCTTCAGGGCACTAAATGCAGGGTAATGGCTATGAGAGAGAGGTAGGCCGTGAAAGGCTGGGGTGAGTCGGGGTCAGTGGTGAGCGCGACAGCTGAAAAGCGCAGCTCTGCAGACTGCTGGGATGAGCTAATTACATTAGCACCCATCATTAGCACAGCCAGCCTGCCACCTCAGCAGCCAGCACTCGTACAGCCGCGCATTCTGGTGGCTTTACTACCTGAAACCCACTCCTAATGGAGATCCCGGACATGATGGACCTCTCCAGGCAGCTGTCCAGTTTGTTTAACCCATCCCTGACTATGCCATAGAAATAAACCGCTCATTAAGTCGGTTTGTAGGCAATGGTTTTGTGAATTGCTGCTATCTTTCCTAACCTACATACACAACTTGGACACACTTTAGTTAAGGACAAATTCTCATTATTAACTAACTATTAACTACAACTTTTGCCTCAAACTCATAATTTGCTGCTTATTAATAGTTAGTGAGGTAACTGTTAAGTTTAGGTATTGAGATGAGTAGGGTAAAAGGATCCAGAATAAGGCATTAATATGTGCTTCACAAGCACTAATAAACCAATATATTAGTAATTTGCATGTAAATAAGCAACTACTTAATAGATAGAATTGGTTCCTAAATAGAATCTTATTCTTGTTATGTACGATTTTAAGATTCTGTTACTGATTACAATCTGTAGTATTCCAGTTTCACTTGTATATCATTTTTAATGTACAGTGCAATACATTTTGTGCAGTAATATATATATATATATATATATATATATATATATATATATATATAATTTAAGGTTCAATGACAAAACCTGCAGAATGTATATATAATTAAATTCACATACAACGTAACTTTGGCATCAACACAATGAACCAAAACGGAATTTAGAGTGAGAACTACATATTTCATACTGTTGCTTTTATATATTTGTGTATTTTTTCACACATTTTGTCAAATGTTAAGCTTTCACACACACACAAAAGAAAGAGAAAAAAAGATTACACTAATCTGAAAGAAGTCAAGTTATGGACGCAATATAACTTAAAATCATACAATTGACCAATGCATAAAATAAATGGTTTTGCTTGTAATGTCTTACCATATGTACACACTTGACAATTAAAAAACACATATATACATACAAATATACAACATTCAGTATCAAATAATAAACAATATAATAAAATAAATGTTCTTTTTATTTGTAAAGCACTGGATTATCCTCAAACAGGCATTCATTTATAAATAATTTGTGTTGCATTCCTGCAAAAACTGTACCTATGACATATAAATGACGGCTAGCATCATATCAGATTTTGTTCATATCGCCCACCCTAAATCTTAGCCACCAAGAATCGGTACAGCTGAAATGCAAAATCTAGTGTCATTGCCTCAAACCTCCACAGCACTTTCCCCATCTGCGTCCGCTCCTGCCGGCAGGCCTCACACGGCTCCTCTCCGCCACACTCAAGGTTCCTCCCATCAATCCTTGGCACACCGCCAAGCTGTCAGCCAGCCGCGCTCCGCAGAGGACAAATAGAGCGGCGGGAAGATTCAGCACCAACGCTCACGTCTCCCCATGATCATCAGCCTAATTAAGATCTGACTGCTTTTATGTGATCTTAAGTAGTACATCAAAATATCAATTTGAGACAATTAGCTGCTGAACGTGATAACTCAATTCATCATTCCTGAAGGATTTTTTTCATTCAACCTTTCACAGGCACAGAAAAAAAAAAAAAAACGGCCAAAATATTGGCTCTCACATTCAAATCACTGATTGTTTTCTGCCATGCATATCAATGGACATGTTCTTTTTTTCTTTTTCTTTTCTCTCAGAGACTAATTTCAAGACATTAATTACAATTTTATGTTCTCATTAGATGATATAATTCCCTTTCCAAGTCGAGCTTCAACTGACTGTGATCTCCACTCGCCGTGTTTTCCCCAGCTTAGGGTAATTCACATGAATTTAAATGTCAGGAAGCATCAAATACATGATTAAAGAGAGAATTCAGCACCCTACAATAAAAGAAAGTGATGCTTATGAGAATGAACCCGGGTGGCTTTTCCATCAAGGCTGTAATAGTAGGAACGAACCACTTTGTGCTTTACATCAGTTAAAAACCTCTGAAATTTTAGAGCAAGCGAACTCAAGGATATTATACATAACTTTTATAAAAAGACACTAAAAAAGGTGATCCAATGTGGGTTGGCTAAAGCCTTGGATTCTCAACATGCAGTCAACAGTGAACTTGTTGAATACGCAGCATTAAACAGAAAAAATAAAACCTTTGTCCTATACTTTACAAGAGCTTCTTTTTGTTTCAGTTCAATGACAATTTCTTAGTCACATTCAATTCTCTAATGTGTCCAATCTTTATGCATTTACAGACACTTCACCTCTCCGAACACACAACAGGCAACTGTTCAGTGGGACTGAAATTGCTCTTCTCATTTCTCAAGGTTGTTCAATGATAAAGGATGTATTTCTCGGTCGGAAGGAAGGTGTGGACAATTGTTGTGTGCCCCTGCTATACTAAAATCAGTTTTTCCATTGATTAACAGTTATTTAAATTCACAATTTAGACCGATTGCAGCAACAGAAATGCATCTAAGAACTTCGAATGCCAAGCATCTGAGAAAATAAAGGACCCATTGTTTAAAACGGCCAAGCTTTTATTGCCAAAGCATCTCTTGGCACTGAATCCCCCAACCATCCGCCAATTCAGACCAAAACAAGATGTCGCAGGTACATGCAACTCACAACACTTATGATGCATCAAAAGTAGGCTGCGCTTTAAAACCAGACAGTCTCGCATCAAAGGTCAAAGCAGAAATAATTATTGTGGCACGTTAAATATTCTGAAAAGTACAGATTGTCTTTCATGGCGAGGTGCAAGGTTCGCTCTCAGCATGTCTCCTTCAACTAAAGAGGAGAATGTTTCTTGTTCTGCGAAGCCCATTAAAAATCAAAAAGTTTAGTATGTCTAATTAAAATGTAAACAGAGTAATGAAGACATCAGTGATTTAAGGCAATGTCTCTCTCCTTGCCACTGGGGGTATGATAATTACTCCAGCAAATGTGGGAACGCAGGAGAATCAGCGCGCTGCCTAGATTAACAGTTCTGCTGCTAAAACTGGTTTTTCCCACCGGGGGATTGAGTGTTCGCAACCAATCCCCAGCAGGCAGTGCGCTGCCACTTCACTTTGTGTGTCCAAACACCTTTAGTGACCAGGGACAGTGAAAACAAAAGCTCCGACTCATTGTTTGAAGTGGCAGAAAAAAAAGAAAGGATGAGAGAGTCGCTTATTTTCCGTTCTAATAATTCACATCGTTTGTTTGAAACGTGGGTGCTGCATTAAAGGAGCTTTTGCTTTTTCCTAAGTGCTGTGGTGAACTAAAAAAAAAAAAAACACTGGAAAACAAGGAAAACACTGGTTATTTTTAACTAGATCTTTACTGTATTTTACCTCTGGCATAAATCATTTTTAATAATTTCAGTGAATCCGTTCAAACTGTCACTTTCAATGAACTGATTCAAAGTCGGACTCAACAATTTACTTGCAATGTCACATTGTTTACAGAAGTGTTTTTTAATGCATCAAAATATTTAGTAAAAAAAAAAAAAGTTTAAATAAATGATAAATATAAGTAAACTACAGTTTCTGATTATGGAATGATATTAGTGCATTTAAATGAAAATAACTATCATCCTTTGTAGTGTTCATTCAGTAAACATCTGGGAAACTGAGGGTGCAAAAAAATAAAAAAACAAATCTAAATATTGAGAAAATCACCTTTAAAGTTGTCCAAATGAAGTTATTAGAAATGCATATTACTAGTCAAAAATAAAGTTTTATACAAAATATATTCATGTAACATGATCTTTACTTAATATCCCAATCACTTTTGGCATTTAAAAGAAAAATCAATAAGTTTGACCAATACCATGTATTTTTTGTTATTGCTAAGGTTCAAAAAAGGGTAATATTTTCAGATATTTTTGTCTAACTCTACAAACAGAGAAATCATTCATGCAATCATGCATTTCTCCCCCAATCAATTTCAATGACGTTCTATCATGTTCTAACAAAACACTGTTCTGAGTTATCATCCGTCCTTATAGAATGAAACCTTTCAACACCGAACTAACGGGTGGGATTTTGTTTGGTTTTGGTTGTTATTATGCCGAGCGAAAGAGAAAGAGTGTGTGTGTGTGTGTGTGTGTGTGTGTGTGTGTGTGTGTGTGTGTGATGTATCATAATAAACAGGAGTCCGCTGGCGTCCTCAGTGCTGACTGTCAATCACAGTTACACAGCGGCGCTCCATTGATCAGATCACATCGCCAGCTAAGTACAGATCAAACCTGACAAATGTTAAAAACACCGAATTTACACGGAGCCAGTCAGCGTGACCCTGACGAAAGAGGAAAGACAAACACCTTTCAGTGTCTTTTCTTACACGATTATTGACTAAAAAGAACCCACTGCGTGCTAAATGAATCAAATCAAGCAATCTGCAAATCAATACATGTGGCGCGTTCAAGTCCTCATTTGTAGATTCACCTCATGGAGAGGCCGATAAACTCGCGAGAGATGAGGGCACTTCACCTCCATTCAGGTTCATGATGAACCGTCACATCTTTTACATCATCTGACAGTCTTTTTGTCCAGTATCTCAACATTTACGGGCTTGAAATTTTTGATTTACGCTACAGTACTGGAGGATAATCTCAGGGCGAATTCGCTGTGCATTTAAAAATAAAATAAAAACATACATCCCGTATGCTGTCAGCCATTGCCAGGGAAGTAGAGAGAGGCCGACAGACAGAAAGTGTCTAAATGAGCTGATGGAGAAGAGCGGGAGGGGGATGTCAAGGATTCACGGTCCTTCATCTTTGCAGTGGTGCAAACACATCTCTCAGTATAGCAACAGACAGCTGCAAATGCACTCTAACTCAGATCAGGGAAAGAATTGTCAGCGCACAGTGAATCATACGAAGATAACACAGCCAGCTGCCACGAGAGAGAGCGATCCCTGCGTGGAAATGAAATTTGTTGCGTTTTACACACGTCCATCTCCCTTGGGGTCCTCCTCTGCGTTCGGATGAAAAGCTTGCAAGACGACGCTTAACATATTTGCTTAAAGATGACAAGCCGCTACTGATTTCATTTGAGCTGGGCTTTTGTCTGTAATGGAGACAGGGGTAGTGAATAAGATTTGTTACACAGACTGACAAATGTATCCGTCTGTACGGATGAGTGTTTCATCAATTTGAAACAGCCCCCGAGATCCCCCAAGGTGCTCATCCACCAGCAAGCCGAGTTAGTCTGAAGGTTCCCTTTAATTGTCACCATTAGATTGAGATAAAACCTGTCATTCTCATTTATACAAACAATCCCAGGAGGCCCGGGCCACTTACATGAGTAACGCACCAACGGCATCACTTTCTGCAAACACTGGGCTTAGAAATCTCATGATAGAGACTTTGTTATATCATAGAGTATATATGGACTACTGTACACTATTTACATGAAGAAAAATTGCAATGTGAAAATATACATTGAGCGCTTTCCCATTTACTGATGCATGCCACACGTTTGTTTACGTTATAAGAAAAAGTGAGTTTTCAAAGCCAAAACAAAGCTTCTTGAAGTACATTTTACAAAAAAATACAAGTTCGGTCTTTTCACTTCATCATTTTACAATTCAATGGCTTTTCTATGTAATTAAGTTTGAAAGTTATTAGCAATTCCTATAAATCCTACTCTATCTTTTATGCATATTATTTACTTTTTAATGTGGCTCATCCAATTAGAACTTAGAGTCTCAAAAGTGTGACATGCGTTCTTGCACCACAGCCAAATGTGTAGACATTACATTTTGTGTCCATGAACTTTCAAATAAAAAGTTATGTTTGTAAGTTTTGTTTCATTTAATAGATTATCCAAGCATTTGCATTAACACAAGGCTATTTCATATATATTTATTAGCATTTCAAGCTAAAATATCTATAGTGTGATATATACAGTTACTGTGCTCTAAAATTGCTCATATAATAATTTAAGCTTTTGTCCATATACCACCCAACATTAAACTGTACATAACTTGCTAAAGATTCAAATACAGGTTAAAATGTCTTTCTTGCACTTTTCACATGTTATAACTATGGGTCTTTAGGAACATTTTATGATGAGCACAAGATTCTCTATATCATGCCATGATGAGTAATAGCTCACAATCCTAGTCTGATGCATTTGTTTCAAAAACCTCAGCATGTCAAATATGGATCAATAGAACAACTCAATGTGAATCCATGCAACTCACTCATTTGCTTTATTTAAAAATTCATTTTGTTAGACTAACCAGCTCGATTTAAGCTTATTAAATAATATAGGAGTAATTGACCTGAATAAATCCAGATCAAATGTTTTAGCTTATTTGTCAAATCCTTTTCACAATGTACATGACTGATGGTCTGTTTAAAAACTACAGTGCATTTCACACAAACCCTCCAAACGTTAATGACCACACATGAATATGTAAAAGAGCATCTGTAACCCCATCTGAACAGAAGGAAATTGAAATCTGCATATTGAAAAATATTATATTTACAACAGATACTACTGGTCATGTCAGATTTGAGAATTCAGCCACTGTTTACTGTTTCCAATATTAATACATCAGACCAACAAGCAAGTCTTAAAAAAATGCCTTTTGACTTGTTCCAACTGAATGCAAGTTTGATTCATTTGTATTAAAGCTACTGTATATTATATTTTATATGCAGTTAATGCTGCAAAATATTTGATTTCACTAGAACAAATTAATTTGAGTGCAAAAAAATGAGATGATTAAATGCATATAAAATAAATCACAGAATTATTGGGAAAAAAAATACAAATCACTGAACAATTTTAGATGCATTTTCATTGCATTCCACTTAATGCACAATAAACGATTTTTTCTAATAAAAAGCTGTGTAATTTGATCTCTGTCTGTGTAGTGTGTACATTTACATCTTAGATGATGCAGTGTGCAATGCTACAAAATACTTGCTTTCACTAATGCAAATATTTTTTTTTTTTTCAAAACGCAAAAACTCAAATAATGAGATTATTTAACCATGCATGTAAAATAAATCACAGAAAATTTGGACAAAAAAGCTTGATTGACATCATTTTGGATGCATTTTTACTGTATGACACTGTCTAATTCAAAATATGTTTATACTGCATGCAGCACGTTTGTGCAAAAATTGCCAAAACATTATGTGTTAAAGCCAATTAACTGCATGATCCATGCAGCTAAATACAAATAACATTTCATTCAAATGTTAAAAAATACAAACTAATCAACATTAAAGCTGACACTACAATTGTACGTTTGCATCTTGTCAAAATATTGCCCAAACGTAAGCCTCAATCTAATTGCACGCACACATCTGCTAATTGCCGCATCAGCCGTGCGATTCTAAGCATCTTCAATAGGTCTGTGTATACAGCGATCCGCCTGTAGCCCTGTGCTAGAATGTCAACACCAGATACATCAAGCAAAGAGGGTGCTGAAAAGGGGAGGGGTCAGCATCTGTCATCACGCACACCACAAAACTCAACATGAGGTTTCATGTCAACCCTGCGGACTCACACGCGCAGTTACACACACACACGCAGGCTCACGCCAACTGACATACCATGCAATCAGGAGTGTGTGAAGCTGTCGTGTCGTTTAACATGCACATAAAGCCTAGCCTGGGGTTAAATCAGGTCCAAGTTAACGAGAACAGCACTTTCACACATAAACCGCTTGCTGCACCCACAAGGAATCACTCCGACCACATCACTTTGTCAAAACAGTATCATATTAAAAGCTTAAAGTAATACTTATTCATAACATTAACAACTCAAACTCATATCTGCAAAGCTAACTCAGGTCACCGATGCCTGTTTTGTTGATATACTTCTGCTTACACATCTAATGGTTTATTAAACTTCAAAAAACACATGCTCAATGTCCACTTTGATTAAAACACACACACACACAAACACTCTACAGCAATGAAATCACTCAACATGTAGTGAATCTTTCTATTGATAGAATTGAAGAGGCTTGGAAAACACACTTCAGTCTTCACCAGGCAATTTTGATTGTGTTTTGAAATAACAAAATGCAAATGCAAGGGGTTTTCTGAAAAGAACATTATAATGTTATAAATGAAAAATGGATGAGAGATGGGGGTGTTTGTGTTTAGTTTTTTAGTTAGTTGGTCGAGAATGAGAACCAAATGTTTGAATATGAAGATGCAATACATTTCAAACAAATCAACATGCAACTGCCTTAAGAGATTATTAAAAAAAAACAAGCACTACAAATTGGAAATGACGGTGGCATAACATTCAACAAAATTCCTGACCACAGAATTATAAGAGTCAGTACTAAAAGAAAAAATCCACAAGTATAAAGAAGAAAAAAACGTGTATAGAAAAATGTGCATAATGCTAGGCGCATATCAAAAATTCATGCAAATATGTGCTCAAGAACTACATAAAATGTAGTAATATACAACCCTAACTGATGGATGAAGTTCAATATTAAGGCTGAAAAATGTATGCGGCCACAAAATCATTCCTTCTGGTAACGTCTTTATGCCCGCTTAGTATTTGATACTAAAAAGTGAATATGTACATGGAGCTAATCTTGCCCTTAAAATGACTTTAAACTGAGTGTATTCAGATTGATTTAGTCCACTAAATAACATAATTGACTCATAAAAAAGCAGGTTTTGTATAAGTTACTACATAAAGTAAATCACACAAAAAGATTTTGGGTGTATTGAAAACAGAGATTTTGAATAATGTGAATGTAAATTACTGCAGACTGAAGTTATGTAAATACAGTTATGCTAATACAACTCCATAATCTGCTAATAAACTCAAATCTAAAGGAATTTTTATCTGAATATAATTACGTTTAGATACAAATGCAAGCCAAATCAATTATAGCCTAGGAAAATAAATAAATAAAGCGCTATCTACAAATATAAAACTTTAATTTTGGTCAGAAAAGGGGCTCGTATATGACATAATAAGACGATATAGTCAAATACTAAACATTAAATTAGACTTTATCTTTAAAAGCATTAATTATAATAAATATTTAAAGTCCTCGCGTTTTATTAAAAAGTAAGTTCACTTTGAGTCGCTAATCATCATTTTGACATTGTGTCATCTTAGTTCTGACAGACATCGGCGACTGAGGCAAACACATCGGACACTTATTTACCTTTTCAATATGCCAATTTACTAAACATTTCTTTAAAAACGCATCGGTTAAATCAAGATATATGCATTAGGAGTGCTTTATGAGAGTGAAACTGCATAATAATAAATGATTATTAACACACAATCTAACAACAGGTTACATGAATAGGCTATATTGCCCCTGTTCAAAGTCTAGCGTGCATCGCAGGACTAAAACAAAGCACATCATGCACGGACAAGCACACTTTGTAAACGTGTATGGCACAATATAAACAATAAATCAACGTACCATGTACACTGGAGCTAGTGATCATCTTCTCAAAGGCGAAATCAGGAGAATGGAAAACGTGAATTCCAAAGGTTGCTTACAGCCACTTTTTCCTCTCAGCTATCGAATTACGCTGTGAAAACCAGGGGCCTTTTCGTCAGGTACTCGTTTAACCTACATGCATACAATTAGGAAGGCAAAACCAACAAAAGCTCTTGGACAACATGAGAGAGGAAGAGAGAGAGGAGGAGGAGAGAAAGGGAGCGATGGGAAGGAGGGAAAAACACATGACCACGACAACGAGCTCATGTCACTTTTCCTCCAAGGCTGAGATAAACCTTCCTGGGTTTCAAAGAAACGAGATTCTCCACATGGAGACATGCATTGCATGCCTATTTACTTCAAAACACATGTCCAATGCTGAAGAGTCAAGGATTGAAAAAAATGCATGACACGCGAAAAAGAAAAGCCGCAAAAAAAACTTTTCCAGACTATAATCGTGTATAACGCGGTTTCTGTGCTGCAGAAAGTTACTTTGCAAGAATTTCAACCCCACCCACTCTCACTTTCGAATGCAAAATCAAACACTGACACAATTGATCATATTCAACTGTTACTGACCAACTTCAACATCCGCCTGAGCTTTTAACATCCCGCTGCACGCGCGATCACATCCCGCATTAAACCCAGTCTGTGTATTTAGATACAGACAGCGCGAGCGCTTCGTTTCAACCCGGTGATGCGTGGACTGGACATTCGTTGCGATAAAGGCAGGCGCTCCTCTCCTGTAGTCCAGTTAAATTCCTAACCTCGGTGGAAATAGCCGGGTTGACTCTTACCTGTTAGTATGACAGGATTAACCTCTCGGGTTATAACGGCATCGATCCGACGGGCTCGTGATGAATGCGTGTGCGGGTTAAGCGACTTGAAACCATTCCAAGTTAGTGTGGGGAAGACTGACCACTGCCTCTGCCATGTTGGAATTTCAAACCCCAAACAGCTGCTCTAAAGAAGCACAGCGTGCCGCAGATTGCGCATGCGCGCTGTTGGAGAGCCAAATTCAAAGCAGCGCAGCGCACTGGATTTGCTTAAACACAGGGTGTCTTGTCACTTACACTACTGACAGGAATTATTAATTTATGAGATGTTTGTTTCTCTATACAATATTTCCAAATAACACACGAGGTAAAATAGCATGCAATATTATTGATATACTACTGAAATACACGATATTATAAGCGAGAAAAACTTTTCGCACCGCAGCCGTACAGCGGTAATTATTTTTAACTGAATTTCAGTAAAGTAGGGCTACAGTGTATTCAGAACTACATTCATATAAATAGACTAAAACAAAAATAATTACACAAATAAATTTAAATATTTGCATATCGCGATTGTAGCGATGGCCATTTCTGTTGATTTTGTCACATGCACGAAAATCATTTCTAATAAACTGCAATATTAAATATACATTTTCATGTTATGATGACCTTGACATCTTTCTGTAGTTTCCTTTTAGATAAACATAATTGTTCTTCAACATAAGTAACACATATTGTAAATCTCAGTGCGTGCTTTAAAGATGCATGAGCTTACAAGGACGCTCACGCATTTCATGTTTGTTTCTTGCTAAAAAAAATGTTTGAATCACTATATATATAGCCTATGTAGACTCACACTATATTGAGTCTATGAATTACTCCGGGATATTGGTTTGTTTTAACTCAGAGGGAGTGTCAGCCACATTAAAAAAAGTTAGTTAACAGAATAATCTGTGGAGTTTAATTATGAATGAACCATTAATACAATTAAATTAAATTATAGTTTATCTTATTTATCTTTATCTTATTAGCTGGAATAATTGATATTGATATTATATACCTTTATTGTGTATGGGTCTTTTTGAAACCTGTCTGGGTTTTTATAAAAATGAAGGGCAAATCTTGATGTGCCTTCTTAGAGGAATCACATCTGACTTTGATATCCTGTCGTATATATCACACCATGACAAAACCACTCCACACCTCTTGCCTGTCGTGTCCCAGCGCTCTTTTGACAGTCCGGAGGGACCTGGCTGAGGACCTGGAGTTTAGACACATGATGTGTACTGTGGAGCCCAGAGTCCCAGCATGGCCTCTCGGATTGGTGCGCTGGGGCCTTGGGTTGATGCATCGATCTGGCCCTGAGCGTTCCCTGATGAGTTTGCAGGCCATTTCCAGTACAGCCCCAAAGCCTTTGGAGGATTGGAGTCTTCTCCACTCCATTCAGTCTTTCTAACAAATGACTGCTCGCCGCACTCCAAGGTAATAATTACTGTACTACTTCAGACTCTGATCGGTGGAGACCAATTGAGTCTCTCTTTCTTTTGTTGCGTCTCAGATTTTGATTTGATTGAGTCCCACCACACCTTGCAGTCCTCATTATGTCTGAACAATATGTATGTGATGAGGGTAGAGGAAGCGTGCAGTTTTGGAGGTGTGGGGGGTGCATCTGATTAAATAATGCAGACGTAAATGGTAAACTGGACCAGACAAGAAAGAACAAAGAAAGAGAGAGAAATAAAATGGCTCTGTTTCAAAACCTTTTGAAACCTTACATACATGACAGCATTCTAACTGTAATAGAACCTCATAAGTGATTGATTTAGAACAAGTTTCTCTGTAAGCATGTAAACTCACATTCATAATACTTTTTGCAACTTGTAAGCTCATGCATCTTTAAAGCACACATTGAGATTTACATTATGTGTCACTTATGTTGAAGAACAATTAAGTTTATCTAAAAAGGAAACTACAGACAGAGATGATAAGGTCATGAAAATTAATATTTAATATCGCAGTGTAAATTAGAAATGATTTTCGTGCATGTGACAAAATCCATTCCCGCCGTACATGTTTTTTTTTTCGATTCAAGAAGCCATTTCACTTGGGTATACATCACAACAAGGAACAAAATAGCAATTTTTTTCACAGTTTCAAACAAGAAGACTGCTCATGAAACTTTAAAATGTTGCTAAGCTAAAACAAATATTGGATAAAACAGAACATTCTTATGTATGATATTTTTTTATATACTTTTTATTTAATTATTTTTATACTTCAATATTAAATTATATGCATGTATACTCATCCTCAGCTCTCTCTCTCTCTCTCTTTTAGGAGGGGGGGGTGCATTTTTGGTGCTTTGCAAGTGCATTGCATTTAGGGCATCTTTATTTACTCTAATGCTTCCTCCTTTTAGAAAGTCTTCACATCGGAAGTGCACTTGCGCTGCTCTGAATTGCTGCCTACTATCTAGACAGCTCACTAGGGTTTGTAACACAGTGTTTGAGTGAGAGAGTGAGAGACAGTAACCTCTGTCAGTACTGTAGAGGCAATCAGGACGGTTATTAATCTCCAGGTTGACAGTGTAAGAAACAGCAGAAGAAAAGCCGCCCATTAGTATTGGTGTTTCTCTACCTGCGCGGCGCACGGGCACGATGCAGGAGTAATGCAGGAAACCTGGCTGTCTGCTGCCTTCCACCATCACTCTAAGGACGAGAGGTCAGAGAGAAAACAACCGCTGTGTAGACTCCAGCCGGAGCGGCCGCCATTGTCTCCCAGCTGCGTATGAGAAAGTTCTCTCTGCGCCTTTTGTCCTTGTGTCAGCAGGCAGGACATTCTAAATTATTTTGCTCAGCTGCCTCCCTGAACTCTTGCTACGGCACGTCAACACACACATCATCCAGACACACACATACACACACACACACACATCGGAGACGTGAGTGTGTGCCTGCACTGCCCTAACATCCAGCACAAACCCTCAAAAACACTAATCCACACACACATAACACACTAGCACAACATTGTCTAACGCTGGAGCATGGCTCCGGTTACTTGTTAGTGTATTGATTAGTCATTTAATTGGTAATTACTGTTCAAGTGCACACCATTCCCTTGTTGTAGGGACATTTTGATAACATATTTAGTCATTTGAGCTTGTTAAATCAAAATATTCTGATGAGATACAACAATGCATATTGACATAATTGGCTGTACATTGTTAAACCAACAAGCCACTCACAGTGATTTTACAAAGGGATGTTTTTAAAACCCTTAAAGTGATAAAATACTCAGAGGTTGCTACTTGAATGCATTATCCATTTTTATCAGGTGGTGGATTTTTATCTGTGCTCTGATTGGTTGTTTTCACATTGCATCACTACTTATTTGCATATCGTATAGTTGAACTTGCCAACTTTTGATGAAAATGAATGACATCCGGTATGTTTCTACAAACCGCTGTAAGTGTGAACAACCCTGTTGTAAACCCAATTGCTGTATTGCTTTTACTAAAAAAAAAGCGGCGACATCAATATGCTAAACAACAGAATAAAAGAGCTGCACAATTTATTGTTAAAAGACTATGAACTCAAATCAAACACCCATGCGATTTAATACCTAAATAACAACTCTGCTATGTCTAATCAAATTTATGAAAAAGAAATATTGTATAATAATATAAAATAAATGTTTATGCAAATTTACTTTCATATTTTCTATTTACATAAATATTGACTTTTCTACTTTTTGTTTATTGTATATATATATATATATATATATAGAGAGAGAGAGAGAGAGAGAGAGAGAGAGAGAGATTAAATCCCTGAAATAAACATTTTCCATCAAAATAGTGAGAGTATCATGATCACTATTCTAAGCAAGCAAGCAATCATCATTTTGTCAGCCTATCAATATTGTGCCCGTAATTGCATTGAATTGCATTTTATTCTGCTTGTCTTAAACATGCACGTTCAATCATAAACATGCAAATCAGCATGAGCTATAGAAGTACTCATTAAAGATGGTGATGAAATAGTCCTTAAACGCATGACATTACACCTTAAATGTGTTTTCCTCACTTCAGCCACTCATCCCTGCTGTGGTTAACAACAGCCATTTATCTAAATGGATTTCAACTGATTAACCATTTAAGTAATAATGATCAGGTTAGTGTAGACTCTGCATTAGCCGCTAATTTGATAGCAATGTGTTTCTAGGGTTGTTTACGTAGACACGCATGAAGAGTAAGTTTGTCTGGTTCCTCAGGACTGGGGTTAGGGCTTTGTCCAGTCACGTGACGTGCTGTTTTTTAACCTTCTGCCTGCAGACTTCGCTGTCAGCTTCCATCATTTCAACTGAGCTTGGCAGAGATTTCATGAGATCTCTTTTTTTCTTACATTCATTTTTCCTCTATGGAAACACGTGTTTTGGAGAAAACTCTGAAAGCACAGTTCATGAAGTAATGTGTTTAATATAATACACTTAATGTGGTCTGTAATGCTTTAAATCACAGCAACATCACTGAAAATATTTGCTAGCTGTACTTTCTCCCTGAACCTAATACTAACTGGCTACTCATGAGTACATCTCATTTTCATCTATTGTTTTTGTTATTATATTCTCTTGATTTAATTGTTGATGTGCATGTGAAGATGAGGGCTTCCACATTACTAATCTCAGACATCAAATATAATCTATTTATATCATGAGAACTTAATTTTATGTCTTTGTAGCAATAATTGTATTTTTACAACATTACAACTTTTACAACTTTAGCCTAAAAATCTATTTTTTACATTTTACTAAATAGCCTAAATTTCAGTTAGCTTCAAGAAGGATTATTATAGATAATTTTACAATAGATTATTATAGATATACTAAAACTAAAGCCACTTTTGCCAAGGCAACATTTATCATTTTAATTTATTGTAACTTTAAAAAACATATTAATATTATTATTAATAATAATAATAATAATAATCATTGGTTAATTAAAAATGACAAAAACACACAACAAAATTACAAAATTGTTTAAGTAACATTGAAAATAGAAAATATAACAATAAAATCTAATTCAAAATATTAATAATAAAAAAAGGTTTTATTTTGCTTTTTTTAAAATCTTTTTAGGAGCAGTCACTGTCTCTACAAACATTATACGGAAGAAAGCTGCATGTCACTTCTTTACGAAGGAATAAAATGAAGGTGAGTAAATAATAACAAAACATTTTGTTTTCAAATGAACTCTTCCTTTAAATGACAACAAGACTCCAAGAGTCTCTAATCAGTCAGAGGTTGTGATTTCTGCAGAAGACAAGAGCGGCCGAACGAAAGCGAGAGAAGTGAAAGGTTTGGTTTCACATTATATGATGATGTGTAGCCAAGTCCCTTTATGGTCTCGGGCTAACGTCCTAATGGGGACAAGCTCGCAGTGGATGAAGCCCACAGAGGATGAGATACTAAATCTCGCAATAAAAGCAATGTGATTTACAGTAAATTCCAGCAGGCTGACAGCGCCACAGCTGAGGGCATAAACACGCTCCTTTCAACAGAGCTCCTTCTCTCACTGAGAAGTACAATTGTGCAGCCAGGCGTTCTGGCTCACCACCAATGACTTTGATAAATAACCAGGAAGTCCCACTGTTGGCTTAAAACTAGAAGTTGTTCAGTTGCAATTCTGCATTTGTCCTCCTTTAATGGGTATGGAAGTGGCTTTAGCCGTAATCTGGCATTGATTGATTAGGTCTCAGTACGGCTCCCACCCCGCCTCCTCTCTGGAAATAGACGGCCGGCCGCAGCTGTGCGGGCTCTTACCGAGCGATGGCTGTATTAGGGCCCTACACGCCTTATTTACCTGCAACACAAACACAGTTAATTCCACTTGGGTGGACGGACGGAGGGTGGACTCCAGGAAAACAACAAACGAGATGTGACATGTTTTCGTTGGCGCTCGAGATATCTAGTGAAGAGGAAAACAACCATGGATTCATAAAGCTGTAGCTGGCAGCCACTAAAGAGACAGAATAGATGCGGTTTACTGCAAATGCAATGAAGTTTCTCAAGTCTATTAAAGCAGTAGCCACTGGTGAGGGCTGTTTCTTGGCACTACCACAGCATAAAAGATACAAATGTTCAATAAAAAACAAATAATAATAATAATTGTATATATTTATTTGCACTATATTATCACACAGCTCAAAATATGAATTTGAATATATATAAAATTTTTGTATGCATTCATAAATTACACTCACGTAAAGCGATTCATACTGTAGGATACAGAAAATCTTTAATGCTTTATTTTTTATTTTATCGCAAATTGCAACTATATTATCACACAGTGAAGTTGGATGCACAGTATATTATTGGATATAATATATAATTTTATATATATATATATATATATATATATATATATATATATATATATATATATATATATATATATATATATATATATATATATATATATATATTTACAATTGCAACTTGGAAAATTAATATAAAATCTACAAAACATTTATTTATTTAAATATTTTACAACAATTATGGATTTAAATAAAATGTATGTTTCTTTCCAATCACAATCATCTGTTATATAATCTGCAAAACATGTTTTACCATGATTTTACCACAGGTAGGGCTGTTCATAATTGTAAGGATGAAGCAAAGCTAAATATACACAATATAGATGCAATATTTAGTTTAGTTTTTTACAGTTTTTTAGCTAACTTTAGGCTTCTTTACAGTGCATTTGAATATTTTATAACGGTTACATATTCCAATCAAAATCAACTGTTATAAAAGAACACAATATATTTTACCATGATTTTACCACAGGTAGGGCTGTTCGTAATTGTAATCATGAACTAGAAACAATATAGATGCAGGATTTAATAAATAGGTTGTTAGCTAAGCTTTAGGCTGTTTTAAAGTTGCATCTTTGCACATTAATTTAATATATTCATCACATGTGTTTTTATTTTTATTTTTTAGCATTTTACAGCAACTTTGAGTGTGGCAGAATTCAGATTCTAATCCGAAACAATCAATTTTATAATAGTCATCAGTGTTTCAGCTGTAGTTTTTATACTGAGCAGCAGTTTAGTTAATGCAGAAAAACATGCAACAGGCATTCAAGTTCAAAATTAATCTCTCTATCTATTCAATAATGGTCTTAAGTGTTTATTGAGGGAATCCGATATATACATGACTAAAAATCAACTCATGCATGTATTGAGCTAAAACAGCACCAAGATTGACCATGAACAAACAGGGTTTGTGGACGATGCTCGGCATAATGAAAAGCAATGTTTGTTTTGAATGAGGCATGGGACATTTCAAATGTAATTTCGACAGAGAGCCGGATATTGATTGTGTTTTACCAGCAGCCGATCCATTTGAATTAAATATTAAATACGAATGCAGGACACAAGGACTACAAGTTGTTTTCAGCTGATCATTGAGCATCTTCTAAGAAATCACAATCTGTGCAGACGGCCCTATTCTTTAATCAAGTATTTAAATCAGGGCTGGGCTGAAACGCAATTCATTTCACATTCAAAGAATCCTTTAGTTATTTTTAACAGGAGGTCTTCGTGTATGAATTTTAATGGAGACACTTAAATGGTAATTATTCTACTCAGAGTTTAACGCAGGTAACAAATGGAATTCAATCAGTGGCTATGCATAATGACCATCATTAGGAGACAGAAAATAATAATGACATCCTCTCCACATTAGAGACACACGCTCGCCGAACTAAACCCATAGCCATTATTGATTGCCATGGAGATAAGCAATTGTCACTTTCCCGCAGCATTGTGTGTGAATGTTAAATACAGTGGAACGATCTACACCCCCCACACACCTTTTGTCTGTTGCTTTTTTTACTTCCATTTTACCGAGTGACAGAATGCGCTTTGTGTAAAATATTAATGTGTGTCCGGCGTAAACTGCACTTTTGGTTATTGTGCAAAGGTCACGTGACCCTCTTCATGCCGCTTTTGTGCTAATGTGAAAGGTGCGCTGACATCACTTTAAACGGGATACAGAAAATGCAAATGACACAATGGAAGTGCACTACTGTAAGTAGTTCTGCACCATCAGTAACACAGGTGCACAACAGCGTACATTTTATGAGTGCTGTACTCATTCAGTGGATGATTAAGTCAGTGCTTGCAAAGAGTGATGTTTGCTGACATAGTTAAGTTGAGCAATATGCATGACTATTTTCAGAAAAGTGCATAATATGAGATAATTTGGTAACCTAGAGACAGCACCAATATGTATTGTGTTACGTGTTAGAACGTAATTGTGTATCAGATTTTAACTGTTTTCACACCTACATGTTTAAAACAATGAGGAGCCAAAGATGAAATATACATGAAATTCCATAAATAGATATTTATAGATAGACAGACAGACAAATAAATGTTTCTTTCTTTCCATATTGTGAATATATAAATAAAAAATCTAAAAAGTTTGCCTGAGCCTTCAAAATGGTCTCTCAGTTTGGTTCACTATAGGCTACACAATCATGGGGAAGACTGCTGATCTCACAGTCATCCACAAGACAGTCATTGACACCCTTCACAAGGAGGGTAAGTCACAAACATTAATTGCCAAAGAAGCTGTTCACAGAGTGCTGTATCCAAGCATGTTAACAGGAAGTTGAGTGAAAGGAAAAAGTGTGGAAGAAAAAGATGCACAATCAACTGAGAGAACCGCAGCCTTATGAGGAATGTCAAGCAAAATCGATTCAAGAATTTGAGTAAACTACACAAGGAATGGACTGAGGCTGGGGTTAAGGAATCAAGAGCCACCAAAGTCTGGAGGAAGGGTGGAGAAGCTCATAGCCCAAGTTGCTTGAAGTCCAGTGTTAAGTTTCCTCAGTCTGTGATGATTTGGGGTGCAATGTCATCTGCTGGTGTTGGTCAATTGTGTTTTTTGAAGACCAAAGTCACTGCACCTGTTTACCAAGAAATCTTGGAGCACTTCATGCTTCCTTCTGCTGACCAGCTTTTTGAAGATGCTGATTTAATTTTCCAGCAATATTTAGCACCTGCCCACACTGCCAAAAGCACCAAAAGTTGGTTAAATGACCATGGTGTTGGTGTGCTTGACTGTCCAGCAAACTCACCAGACCTGAACCCCAGAGAGAATCTATGGGCTATTGTCAAGAGGAAGATGAGAAACAAGAGAGCAAACAATACAGATGAGCTGAAGGCCACTGTCAAAGAAACCTGGGCTTCAAGACCACATCAGCAGAGCCACACACTGATCACCTCCATACCACACTGAACCGAGACAAAGGCAAAAGGAGCCTCTACCAAGTGTTGATTACCTGTACAGTAAATGAACATAATTTTCAGAAGTCCAACAGTTCACAATTTTTTTTTTTTTTATTGGTCTTATCAAGTATTCTAATTTGTTGAGAGTAAATAATACATCATTATGTTATTTCAGCCAAAATCATCACAATAAAAAGAACCAAAGACTTATACTTCTTCAGTCTGTGTGCATTGAATTTATTTAAAAAATGTTAGCTTGAATGCACTTTAAGTCGCTTTGGATAAAAATGTCTGCTAAATGCATAAATTAAATTATGTGATAGGCCAGGTAAGTGAAATTATATTATCTTGCTAAATGTCTGCATTTTCTTTACATTTTCTGACTAAAAGCCACCAAAGAGTCATTTTAAAGTGGTTAAGCAAATAATAATAATCATAATCGGGACCCACTTTATATTAAGTGGCCTTAACTACTATGTACTTAAATTTTAATTAATAATTTAGTACAATGTACTTATTCTGTACATACATGTTTTTACATTGTACTTATATTTAATAAAAACCTACATGTAATTACATCTGTATTTAATTTCTGTAATTACATTTATAATTAATTACACTGTTGACCCATACTTTACACCTTAACCCAACCTTAAACTTACCCATACCTCCAACCCTCTCCCTAACCTTACCCCTATCCCACCTCAATAGCAGCAAAAGTGTTTTACAATACAATATGAACACAATAAGTACATTGTACTTATTTTTTTATGTAAGTACATAGTAGTTAAGGCCACCTAATATAAAGTGGGACCCATAATCGCCCGATTACTAATATCATTTATTTGATTAAACATTTTGAATTTTGATTCAAACCCTTCTTAAAAAATATTTGAAAGCTGCAAATTGTCAGTACTGACATTCAGGCCAAATATCTGTTGATTAATATGCCTGGCCAATATATCAGTCTATTAGTAGAAGAGAACTTTATGAAATATATGATCAAATGTAAGAATTCAGTGTCGACACTGAATGCAAGAAGAAAGCGAAGAGTGTGAAGTTAGTTATGGGTAAATACAGAAGCGTAAGAGACTGGCTACGAGTGAAGATTGAAGAGTGTAAAGTTATTGTAATTGCGTGTCAGGCGGATGCTGTGGAAGGTGAAGGACAATGGTGTTCATTCTGGCTCTGAGCCAGTGGGCAGCATGCGCTCTCTCTCTCTCTCTCTCTCTCTCTCCATCCGTCCGTCCGTCCTGCAGCTTTTCTCTCTCTCGCCATCTCTGTCTTTCTGTTACACATGCACATATTCACAGGTCATTTTCCCTTACACACCTAAACGCTGTCTCTCTCTTTCTCTCTCGATCCGTTGGCGGCACGCGGTGCACTTCGTTGCGGTGCCGGGGTCTGAGCCCACCCCAGGTGAGACAAGCTCAGCTGCTTTGATGGATCTGCCATTTCAGCCCTGCTCTGTCCGACAGCAGGAGCCCAGGCCTTCACCCTCTCCCTCTTTCCCCCGCCCGCTCATCTCTTAATCTGAGAGAGAAAATATATATCCTATATCTCACAGATACATCCCCCTGAGCCGGCTGGAACAGCACTCATCTGGAATACAGACCAACATGCTATTATTTATTTAATGCACTGACAGAGAGAAGCAGGAAGAAACAAATGGCAGAATGCAGACTTGAGATGTAGGCAGTGAGTGAAATGCATGAGAGTTTGAGGCAATTAGTCAAAACAGTCAAGAAATTGCAGACGTTTAACTTGGATTCATTCATTGAAAAGACTGGTGCAAAAACAGTTTTCATTCAGAAATTGCTAGCAAAATCCATACATAATGACAAATAACTAAACTTAACATTACATTTTGAGGTAGAAAGACTGAAATAACATTTTCTTGTAAAACATACTCCAATAATCTTTTTTTTACAATGTAAATTTGCACATATCTAATTCAAACTGGAAGTCTTTTTTTTTTACAGTGTAATGTTGCCAATTTTTTGAGTTAACACAATATTCAAAGTAATATCTACTTACCTAAGTTAGGTAAATTTAACAAAAGAAAATAAGTAAATTTAACATACCCAGTTAGGGTTTGATGAGTAATTTAATTTCTACCTAATTATTTTGTAAAACATGCAATAGTCAACTACAATTCTGTTTATATAATTTACTCAATGTAGAACAAGAAAACAACCATGCTATTGAAGCATGTGGTTCACTTGCAAACATGTAGACTCCCTGTTATCCTTTGAAGATATTGTGTCCACTTAATATAATTGTTACCCAAATGAACACAGAGACCTCAATACATGTTAGACCATACACAATGATGGTGACAATCCGTGGATAGTGTTTGAGTATGAATGGGTAGAAAATTAACATTAGATATCACAAAACAGTAAGTTAATAAACCTAACGACAAAATCGACCATAACACACTATAAATACTAGAAAACAGTGAAAATTGTAAACTTTTTAATCATGCATGCCCCAGTGCATGATGGGAAAAACGGGATCATAACTTTGATATTTACTTAAAAATACCCGACAATTCCAAGTAAAATATGCTTATAATTTCACAATTTAATTTCTACAAACTTAAATTGAGTAGTAATATAGAATTTATATTATATTCATTGAATTTTTTTTTTTATTCTTGCCTAAACTAAATTATTTAATGTAGAAATTAAATTTCTTTTTATGTAGTATTTTTATCAGTGTGCAGAATTGGATTACTTTAACACTGTTGCTGCGAGTTATTTTTCATGTCCGCGGTTTAAAGCGACCACAATAACGTGATATTTAACCCCTGGAATGTGAATTTTACCATGGGAACCCTACCAAAAAGGTGTATTGTGCATTTATTTTACCCCAACTACCAACTGGGGTAGTTTTAAGCAGCAATTGGGTGGGTTTGGTTTTGAACGCCTGGCAACCCTATACTTTATTTTATCATTTGAAATTAAATGGATTGTGGAAAATGGATGTTATGTAACAGAATTGATTGTGATGGTTGATTGCAAAGAATAAAAAAAAAAGTGGGTGTTCACAAATACATGATTTTCTTACAGGTTGCCAAATTGTTTTTGTTGTCGTTGGCATTTCTACTGCTGGATGCTATGCTAATGTTAATGTTTTGCACTATTAGACGCAGCTGATGTGTCAGCCTGATCAGAAATGACGAACATGAAGAGCAGTCGTAAAAAAATTAAATAAAAAGAAAATTCTAGGATCTCTGGAATAGAAGAAGCCTGATGTTTGTCACTGATATTGGTACATTTACATTACTTGAATCTTTTGGTTGCTTTGTCACTGCATAACAGATCAAATACTAATGCCAATGTTTTGCACAATTAGACAGCTGAACTGCAAATGTTTTCACCAATGAAAAAGAAAAAAAAATGCATTTACACAGTAAGGTAAATTTGCTTGTTTAATCCAGCAAAAATATTAGCTATGCAAACACTCAAGAGGTCGATGGTGTACAATTTTGTAAATGTCTTGCTAATTTACTGCACAAACACGTCACAAACAGACTAAACAAATGCTCTTTTGAGGCTTGTGAAGAGGAAAATGTTTAGGATAATGGATATCAACCGGCAGATGTGTTTTTGTCTCCCTGAAGGACTGTCGTTGTGTAAATTAAACTTATTGTGTCATCTCTCACTCCGTATGTGCCTTATAACCATGTTTCTTTGCTACATTCACAAATGATGATCACTGGGACCTATTATATTTAAAAGCCTCATTGAGGTTTCCTGAAGAAGGTCACAACTGTTAACCATAAAAAGTCATTTTCAGCAACAATGGTCAGTGTTCAGGGAGACATGGTCAAAGCACATGGTTTTAAAATACCAACTAAAACACAATTTTTCCTTCCTGTCGCTGCATTTGATATTGAAGTGGAACTCCTGAAAAACCCACCCATGCCAAGGTCGTTCAATTAACGCCTCTCCCTTTCATGACCGCCAGGAGTGTGATGGAGAGGGAGAGAGAGAGAGAGAGAGAGAGAGAGAGAGAGAGTCAGTTTCTCTGTCTATCGCGCTAAAGTGCTGCGTCTGTAGCCGCGGCGACCCAACATCCTTTTCACAGCTGGAATATTACGGGAAATGTCTGATATGCTGTGAAAGGGTCTAATAATCGGTATGAGTGAATAACAGGGCTTGAAATATATCAAAATTAAAAGGCACGAAGAGATTCTAGTTCAAATATTTAGAGATTTCTTACTTTATCTGTAGCAAGGTCATTCACATTCTTAAATTCACTCCCAAAAAACTTTAATAATTATGACAATCAAACTGTTGTCATGCTCCTGGACTCATTATGTTATTTTTTTTTCTTCACGTGTGTTCTGTGTCCGTGTTAATTAGTTATTCCATGAACCTGTGTTTCCCCAGTTATACTGTCTTTATGAGCCCTAGTCCTTTCTGTTTGTGTTTGTTGGTTCTTGAACTTCTTTCATGTGCTCTATGTCCCCCATTTGGATTATTAAAGACTCTTGCTTCATGAATTGCTTGTCTCCTCATTACTGGCTTCGTTTGTGTAGAGGACAGTCCCTGAGCGAATTTCGCCGCCTTTGTGGAGTGGACACTGGTGAGTTTTCAGGAGTGGTGCCACTCCCGAACCAGAGCCCAGCCCACCGTCTCCCTGCTGCGTGGAGCTTAAATTTGAGCCCACCAATGACGGAGAGCCAATTCCTGCCACAATCTGCGAGCCAATGCAATACCGAGTGACTGTGTGGAGGATCGCCCCGGACGGAGTGCCCATGCGGTCACACCAGGTATGAGAGCAGGCGAAAGAGCCCATCATGAGGGAGCCACTGACGATGTGAGTGCAGAGAGGTGCTCTCCAGCCTCCTCCACCTCTGTTCTCTGGCAGCCCCTTGCCCCTCTGCTCACCCTCAGCCCACCATCAGAGACCCAGCGGCTCCACCTCAGCTCCTAGCTCCTAATAAAAAAGAGGGATCACATTACTCCAATTTTTAGCGTCTTTACACTGACTCACTGTAAAGTTTAGAATTGATCTTAAAATAGCTTTGTGTACAAGGCTTTATCTGGTCTTGCACCAAAATATATCAGTGACCTCTCCTCTAGTAATCAGCTTCTGTTACCTGTCCCACATTGTTGCTGTAAAACAAAGGGTGGTCAGGGTTTTTCAGCTGCAGCTCCTAAACTTTGGAATAGTTTGCCTGTAAATGTGAGACTTGCTCCTTGCAATACAAATTGCCCAATGTTAAATGAGAGCATCAGCTAATTTTTTACTGCATTAATTACAACTAATACACACTGATGTATATATAAAACAAAGAAATGAACAGAAGACATTTGCCTCACAAGGACTTCTCTGCTGTGACTCAAATGAATCAGTGAGTTGTTTTATGCCAGTTCATGAACCGTCTGAATGAATTGATTCAATAAAATAATTCATTATTACATATGATGACTAATAAAAACTAAAAACACACTAGTTTACATAAAACAAATCATTAAACACCAGCATTTAATAAAATATTGCTATGACTTGTTATTAGAAGCAGGTCATTTACATGAACCGTCTGAATGAACTGATTCACTAAAAGGAATCATTGTTACATATGAAAGAGTAAACACATTTTACTTATAATTTTATTTTGACAATTTGGCACTGCTTTAATTTAATTTTAAGCATAAATCACATTAAATAAAAAATAAGAGGATTTTTTTTTTTTTTTTTTTTTTTTTTTTTTTTATCAGTGAAGCATTTTATCACACTACATCACTAACTGGAAAACATAACTTGATTCTAGACAAGCTACACTGTATTGAAACCAGCTAAGCACTGTTATGCTACTGATAAATGTAGTTAAGTTAGTCAATACTTTTAGTTAGTTAGTGCCCAAGACTGAATGTCTGTTAGTGTCACCATGTAAATATGTGTCAATTTGTCATTTGGTTTCTGTATCTAATTAAATAACTTAATTCCCAGCATAAAGATAAGTCTCTGGTCCGTCAATTAAAACCATTAGCATATGCCTATAGAAACGTTTGATACTGGCTGAATGATGTCAGAGCTTCACTTCACCTCTGATTTTATCTAAAAGAACTCCAACCTAATGAAGAGACAGGAGGAGAAACAAAGTGAGATATTTATAAAGAGACTTCTCATTATATAGTAGCAAAAATAGCTATTAATATGTAAACAAACAATGCTACATTTGATAAATGAATCACTGTAATCACAAAATGAGATTCAATCTAAATAGGAATATATATTTTTAATTATTAGAATGGTCTTTATATTTATATTTACATAACCGATACCAGAGTTAACCATTGCATTTTACATCTCAACCCATTTCCCATTGTAAAAATAGGATAATGCCACTCATGGCTTATTGCTTTAACAAAACAGCAGCAACAGCGCTATGATAACAGACACCAGACACTTTTTAGTTTTTTTTTTTTTTTTTTTTTTTTACAAAATCATCAGTAAATGTGAAGTTGGAACCAGCAGAATATTAAATGTGTTCTTCGTTTCTTAGTATTTACCATGCCACTGATTAGTGTAAATATTAATTTAAATAAACAGCTATAGATAGAGGCTACATCTCACCTACAGCAGCCTCTACTAATACCTCTATTACACATATATACGCTTGCTCAATATATGGGCTACAGCTGTGAGGGCGAGCTGATAGAAAATGCATGTTTTCAATGTCAAAACAACAAGCGGGCCAGACTTCTGATGCAGATATTTTGCATTATAGATCTGAACAGCCGAGAGGAAGATTTGGAAGCATGTGCAAGGCTTACAAATCACCTGCTTATTATGAAAAATAAAGGAAAGTAGCAAGGCAGAACAAGAATAGTGTTAAAGTTTCATGCAACTTTGCATTAGTTTAATATTTCACTTGCAAGTGGAATGCAGTTTTTTTAAGGTCTATCTGCAATGTTTTTCAGTTTCTTTATGAATGTGTTCTATATGGATTTCTTCCATCGTTTCATTTGATTCTTGTTTGTTTTGGGGTTGAAAAACCTTTAATACGTTGCTAAAGACATCTTTATTCTGCTCGGATGTTGCTTTCACTTACCATTTGGTCTGGAGAGTCTCAAATCAGTATTGAAGTGCGTAAGTGGTTACATTAAATAAATAATTCACCCCAAAATTGAAATTTGATTGATAATTTTGACTCAGAGAGGATTTTCTTTTTCCTGAAATTGATAGTTAATTGTGTATACATTTGGGCGGCATTATGCAGATGTTTCCACTTACAGTAATGGCATAGATGTACATGTAAGGGAGAATCTGATCAAGGCATTTCGGTAGGTCTCAGTCAGCTTTCTCTTTAAAAAAAAAATATTTTGTGGGAGACTTTGAGCTTTTTAACTTTGCAGATCTACACAAACAGCTACAAAACAGACTAAAGAAAAAGGAAAACATGAAAATGCATCATACGTATGACCCTTTTAACAAAATCTATGGTAGTATATCAATAATGCTAAAGTAACACTGGTTTTGACTCTATGTATGGCTGGGTTGCATTATTATAAAAGCTCAAGAATGAGATATTATTGTCTATAAAGAGTGATTCACTCATTTATTGGTTTGTGTGTATTTTCACAATTCACAATTAACCAGAATTTCTGAGAAATATCAATACTGCTGCTTTGCAAGCACTGTTAAATATTCTTTCAGCCAAGCATTTTAGACAGATGGGAGATAGTTAGAGGCTAAAAGATCTATATGTGCTGAAAAAAAAACTCTTCTGTTTTATGCCACGTTGAGTTTCCACACACAGCTGAAGTACGTCCTGATGTTTGTAGTCTTTGCCCCCCCCCACCACACACACACACACACTCATAAGTCACGGTGAGCGATGGACTCCTCAGTGTTTACTCACTCCAAACCAAATGATCTCTCTGCAGCTCTGCCGCTTCAGATGTGAAATGGAATTTGCTGGCCTGTTCTATTCCGAGTGCATTTCTCTCACCGTGCGCTTTACCAATTCCCAAATAGAGTTCACTCGCTCACAGATAATGTTTGTGAGGATTGAGCTCGACTCCTCAGCCGTTCAGCAGGCCCTGGGGAGGGACCTCCGGAGAGTCTTGCAATGGATTGGAAAGTGCACAATGCTCAATTTCATTTTGTACTATTTGCCAAATTGTGTTTGTTCTTCTGAAGACGGTTGGATATCTACATTTTTGTGATTGACTAGCAATGCTTGATTTTTTTTTTTTTGGGGGGGGGGGGGGGGGTTGTTAGGGGAGGCTGATCATCTCAGCACATGAAACCATGGTGGAAATGTCACCTGAGATTAACTCCACTAGCGATACAAGTGTGACAATCAATCCCAAATCTGACTTTTCTTACGCAGTGCGGCGGTGGCGGTCAATGACATTTGTTGTGTACCATTGAAATATTTGTTGTCTGTTTACTTTTTTCTGACTGTATTATATGCATGCGGTGCTGGAATTTCATTCATTCATTCGTAGGTAAACGTACACATACTGTACATTTTTGCATGTTTAGCATGCTGAATCGTGCAATAGCAATGTCTTGACAGCATCAAACATATAAATTAAATTCATACCGATACAGAATCGCATAGCACAACATTTATCAGTACATGATGGAGAAACTGTCAGAGAAGGCTATATTAAATGCAAATGTATTTATTATAATAAAAGTAATTTGGACCAGCATTACTATCTTTAGTTACACTAAAAAATATAATAGGGTTTAATTTTTAATTATTTATAAAATGTAGTAACAGTTTCTGAGTGAAAATGATGGCATTCTGCTTTTAATGTTGTAAAACTTTTTTTTAGCAAGAACAAAAAGTTTTTAGCAAGACCCGCACCACTTCTCTGCCACCCCACAGACTGTATGACTGTGCAATTGATCAGTTACTGGGTACCTGCCCTTCTCAAAAGAGACTTCCCTCTCTGCCCCAGAAAGAGTTGCCATCTAGGAATATATCAATGACACTCTTAACAGTGTCTGTCCATCTACGTCACTGGCAGGGGCTGGCTTCTTCTTTGTGGGGAAGGATGGCGGTCTTCTGCAATGCATCGACTACTGGGGCCTTAATCGCATCATGGTAAAGAACTGCAACTCACCCTCATGACCTAATGCACTCACTACCCATCGCTAAACGCCCCTGGTCCTACATTTCATTGGATTTTGTAACGGGTCTACCAAGATCTCAAGGTAACACTGTATTTCTTGTGGTGGTTGACCAATTTTCTAAAGCTTGTCATCTTATACCATTACCATGATTCCCACAGCAGGTCAGACAGCGGACTTGTTGATGTAACATGTCTTCGGAATCCACGGCTTTCCCCAAGATATAGTGTATGACCGGGGATCACTATTCACCTCCCGGTTCTGGAAGTCTTTCAGACGCCTAATTGGGGCATCCATTAGCCTGTACTCTTGATTTTCCCCCAATCAAGTGGACAGACAGAGATAGTCAACCAGGAGATTGAAAAGACTCTCAGATGCCTGGTTTATAACAATCAGACTGCTTGGAGCTCTCAGTTGACCTGGGAAGAATTTGCACCAACATTCTACACCACTCTTCTTTAGGCATGTCCCTCTTTGAATGCCAGTTTGGTTTTCCTCCCCCTCTGTTCCCTTAACAGGACCCCAAGGTCCTGTACCAACTGCTGCTCAACTTGTCCAGAGGTGTCAACAGGTGTGGCATTGAGCCCGAGTAGCGCTACTAAGAGTCACTCAACAGGAGAGGCATGCAAACCAGCACTGTAGAATTGGACCATCATTTAGACCAGGACAGAGGGTGTGGCTGTCTACTAGGTATCTCCCTCGGCATGTTGAGACACGGAAACTAGCACCTCACTTTATTGGGCCCTTCAAAGTCCTCAAAAGGATCAACCCAGTGTCCTACCAACTTCTACCCAGGTCCATGCATATTCATCCCACCTTTCACATCTTCTGTTTGAAACCTGTTCAATATTCTCCTTCGTCCCCAGCTAGGAAACCCCCTCCAGTTCCTTGCATCATTGGTAGTCAGCCAGCCTTCACTGTGCGCCAACTGCTTGACTCTCGCCAGGTCTGTGGGAGAACCCAGTATATTGTGAACTTGGAGGGTTATGGCCCAGAGGAGTGATCTTGGGTGCCAGCTCGAGATATTCTAGACCCAGATCTCATCAGGGCGTTCTACCACTGTGGACAACACGGCTAGGGGAACGTCAGAAGCCATTCCTGGAGAAGGGCTCCAGCTAGTAATGACTCTCCCAGCTTCTGATGGTGCTGAATTGTAATGATTCTCCCAACCATTAACTGCCACTGATACTTATGCCGTGTAATGACTCTCCAAGCCACTAGGTGGCCCCAGCTTCTGTATAATTATTTGTATTGCTACTCAATAGGACTTGATTTCTCCCACCTGTGGGTCATTATCTTGTTTGTGTTTGCCTGTTTAAGCATGCCAATTTGTTTCAGATGTGTTTAGTCTGGGCTTTTGGATTTGTCTTTTGCTCATCTTTTGTTTCTTTTTTTTTTTTTTTTTTTTGTACTTTTGAACTTTGACTCCTCAGTAAAGCACTTTTTGTTCAGTCATCTAATTCTACATGTTATTCTTTTGCCCTTGGGGTCCATCTGTCATTTGTCACCCACCATAGCTCAATGGTAAAGGGTTAGTTAAATTGACTAAAAGACCCGATTTCAAGTCCAGCCTCAGACACCCATCACATAATAATGCTATTCATGGTTACACATTTAGAAAATACAATGCATTAAAATACTGGACAATCTCCGTACAGTGCATTAAAATACATGACAATCTCTCCTTCAAATATTATAATAACTTTGCTTACAATTATTTATGAAAATATATTATGTATTACAACCTAGATCATGAATACCTTTTATATTTCATGATGCATAAATACTTAAGTGAAGTGTTACTAGTAAACAAGAAAAAGGAAACTGAGTCTCTTTCTAAGAATGTGACTAGCCAAATAAATGTTGAACTAAACATATTTCATGATTTCGCTTCTCAGGTGAATGCATCATATTCAGAAGATGTTTTATTGTTGTTGTTGTTTTGCTTTTTTTCTGAAAGACAATAATATTGATTTAGAGCATGGTTTTGTGCAGCACATGTTTCAGCTTTACTAACTACACCTGAATGCTTCAATCTAATTAAGAACAGGCAGTCCAAACATGAATCTCCCTGATCGGTGCTGGCAGAACCATGATCATCTATTAGATTTCCATTGTGCTGCAGCTCCAGCGGTCCTTCAGTGAGGACTAAACCTGGGTTTTTGCCAGTTAATTGGAGAGCAGGGCGGATGGAGCACAACTGATAGGTTCTTTCTCTCAATCAGTGCATGCTGTGGAGAAAGAGAGGTCAGAGGCTTGATCGGCCCGTCTCCCCGTAGACATCCTGCTGCGGCCTGACCAACACAGCAAACAATTAAACACACACCTCTTCTGGCCCAAGTGGCTGGAGCGGTCGAGCCAGGAGAAGCTGCAGCCCAGCAGGTTGTTGTTAGTCACTCCTTAGAACAATAAACTAGTGGCCTGAGCAATCAATATGACCACAGCCACCGCTGCTTCCATTATCGGCCGGCGAGCCGAGCCAAGCTGCATGCATCCCTTAGCACCTGTGTCTCCGTCTATCACTTTCAACATTTCTCCATCTCAGTCTCTATCTAGGGTAATCTCACAGACTTCAGCTGTCTCACACAGGGACTTAACGCTCACCGTCGGCTTTGAGAAACATTTACAGCATTGCAACAGGTAATTCAGATGCATACGGATGGTTGTGTCAGCCTAAATAGACAAACTTTATGATGCATACAGAAAAAAACAACAACAACAAAAAACTGCACTTGTGAAAAGTGGTAACTAGAATATAATATAATAATAAATAAACAGATAAAGAAATAAAAAAGACACACAAACCTTAACAAACCGGTTTATGCCCAAAGTAGGGTTAGTAAAGCAAACTTAATACACAAATAAGCTTCTCAGGTAAATGCATCTTATTTTAATGACATTTAGATATTTTTAGCAAAATAATATTGATTAAAAACATGATTCTGTGAAAAATACTTATGATATTATTATTCATTATTTATTATTGTTAGAAAATTATAATCAGTTTTTATGTCTTTTGTTATTGTTATATTGTTAAGACCTTGAGATACAGATGCATCTGTTAACTGTTAATCAGAGGAAATGATAGATGAATGACACTGATGTACAAGCACCAAACAGTAATTTTAAGGGTAAACTTCACAAAATCTATAAACTGGTTCTTCAAATCTGATTGGTTAATCACAATGTTGTTCCAGTGACAACAAAGATGTTGTCCCAGGAACATGTCTCACTTGGTAAAATCAGGTTCTGCTAGGAGGTTAGATGCCATTTCATTTATGTTTCTTTTTTTCACTTTGTTTATGGTTGAGGGAAGTAGGTAAGTTGGTCTGTATTCTGTTTTCTTTATTTCCATTTGAGGTAATTTAGTTTTCAAAGAAAAGTTTTTGTTTATTGTTTTGGCCTCATCTGCCCCTGAAGAAATTCCTGTTGAAAGAAAATAAAATTGTTTATTTGGCATCTCTCTGGTGTGAACTCTGTTCTCTTTTTCTGTTACAGCTAACCCCTAGAGGTTATAATAGAAATTGGGGGCTCATCTCAAAAAAGTTAGTTGTATCGTTGCGTCGAAACTCATGCAATTGGCTTTGTGTTTGTTCGTTTGCCTGGTTGTTTTCATTTTACGGTCGAGGGAATTATGGATGGCTTCAAAATTTTAATTGGATAAGTTTGCGATCCAACTTTCAGTACATCAGTTGGATATTTGCCGCAACGATTATTTCATATACATATATATATTAGTGGTGGGCCGTAATATAATATAATTATAATATATTATTCCATAACGGAAAAATACCTTTAACATAAAAATAAGCAGGGTTTTTTGTGATCATATCATTTCAAACCGCTAAACTCCTGGAAAGAACAAGGATCCAGTAAGTGAATTCAAACAGTAGGTTTAAAACAGCGCTAATTTAGAGAAAACAGGGCCGATTTCATCAGAGACTGATGAGAAAATAGTGACTTAAGACCAGATTACCAAATTTTTCTTTTCAGCGTATATTTGGCTTAAAAGCAGTAGTTTTTTTATACTGAAAGCTGGCTGAAGGAGTTTTAGTTTATACGCTGGTCAGAGGTTTAATGTTTCTGAATGGATCCATATAGTTTCGTGCAAGTTCATCTGACGTCAGCGAGTTCATGGATGTAGCGTTATTTTATTACTCACATTTCACTGCTGGTTATATATGCTATATATAATTTTGTATGTGACAAATAAAAATCTTGAATCTTGAATCTAGTTACAGTCAGGGCACAGCATTAGCTTTAGTGGTCTTTGGCGTTTCCCTGTGGTTCTGTTTGGTATCGCAGCTTGACTTGTATTAAAAACTTTTATTTAATTATTGACTATTGATTGATTGTGACACTATTCAAATTCAAATAGTTTTGTCATATTTTAAGCTCCGTATAAAACTAAATAAAAACACATTTGAAAAGACAAATAAATGACAAACTTAAGACACAGAATCCAGCACATGCACTCCTCCTTTTTTCTATGGAAATAAACGGAAAGATGTACAAAACATGCAAAATTCAGGGGATTCAGATCCAAGTGTATTCACAAACAGAGAGAAAGTGTTGCTTTTCTTCTCTGGAAATGGGCAACTGGCAACATTGTAAAAGAAGCGCTGTCAGAGCCATTGTGAAGCTCAATGATCATGTTTTGGGCTGGGTAGAGCCAGGGGGTATATAGCACACAAAGAACATGACCATGACTGTGAGTGTGTGTGTGTGTGCGCATGTGTGTGTAAACGGATCTGGCCTGTACCTGCTCAGAAACACTGGCGTCTTGCCTGAGGCGGAAGCGATCAGACCCGCTATCAAAGACCGCACTCATACACACCACACACACACACACATGCAGGTAAAGCACACTCCACTGTGGTAAAGGACACAAATAAATAAAGAAAGAAAAAAGGAACATATCTGTATTCACAGACACAAAGCAGAGAAAAGAATCAAATGGAGAGTGAAGGGAGGAATTAAGTCAAACCACATTCCGTTCTTATTGACTTTGTAGTTCCACTTTGCGCTGCCATTGTTTGACTGGTTGATAAAAGAGAGCATTTGTTAAGGAAGACCAGACTATTGTGATCATTACACGGCCCTCCAACACACATCATACACATTACAAGGCAGAAATCAGTGTTTTGTGGACATACTGGACTTGACAAGTGAATAAAGTCTCTCCTATTACCTCACTACAGCATTCACACTGAAGTCAACATGATACAAACAGCCATTTAATTCTGTATTCTCACATATTACACAGTGAAACAGATTATATCTCCAATACTATGTCTTAGTAAGATGATATTTAAATGTTCAGTTTTATGATCAAAATATAATAAGGCATTGCAATAAAATGATTATTTAGAAATGAACAAATAAACGTTCCTCAAAATCCTGATGATCATATTTGACACATTTGAAAAGGATGTTTAAAAAAAATAAACCTAAGCTGCTTCAGTCCAGTAATTGTTCATCTTGAAATATTACTAGCAATATCAGAGCTATACTTTAAAAATCAGTAAAGATTTCACAGTAAAAAGACACGTAAAGCACAAGCTGATGGTGGACATTTGTACGATAAAACTAAAAGGTCTTTTACTTGCTAAAACAGTCTAAACTATCAATCAGATGACAGTAGGCATGTAGTAGGTTGTGTGCAACAGGTTTTTCAGCAAAGTGTAAACACTTTACAAAATGGTTTTATTTGTTAACATTAACTATATCCAAAGCACATCAACTGGTCACTGGGGTTCCTCAGGGATCAGTTCTTGGACCTCTCCTCTTCTCCATATACACTACATCATTGGGTGCCATCATACAGATACATGGCTTCTCCTACCATTGCTATGCTGTTGACACACAGCTATATCTCTCATTTCAACCAGATGGGCTAAAACTAATCCCCTAATGTTTGTCAAAAAGTATCGCCATAGGTTGACTGCTGCACGCACATTTCTGAGCTTTTGCCAGTGTCTTACTATCATTAAAACTTATGTGTGTGTCGAGTTTCATGAAATTCTAAGCATGTTAAGTGCCTCAAAAACCCTGGAAACAAATGTTAAAGTTTGATGCATTGACAATATTCTGATAAAGTCAGAATAAATTGGGTAAAAATAGGAGTATCTCAAATTCCACAGTATACGTTTTTCACAAAACCCAGAATAGCTGACTTCCTGTTCTCGGTGCTCTGGCCCTAATAATACTTAATAATAAATAATAATAAATAAATTCTAATAATAAATTTAAAAAATAGGGCCCCGCACACCTAGTGGCTTGGGCCCTACAAATGTGGCATGCAGCATTTCTATTTCATTACAAACATACAATTGTTGTAAAAAAAATGAAAAATAAAAAAGAGTTCAAATCATGATATCACATCATCAACTCATACTGTAAACTAAAAACAACTTTATGCCTATAGTCAAAGTACTACAACTCACACACTGACTCTGTCAACAGCATTCTGCTTTTCCCTAGAAACTGTCTGCAACACACACACTCACACACACACTCACTCATACTTTCCATCCAAACACACACTTGGTGCATTAAAGACTACACTTGGCTCTTTTCCAACAAGTCGCCCTCCGGGGAGACACAACGCTACAGTGGTTCCATAATTAAGCCATTGGCAAACAAAGAAATAGTCAGCTAAATGCTTCCTGGATATGAATCATAACAGATCTGCTGGGATTTATGAGACGTGAGGTGTTTTTGTTTTTATTTCTCTTTTTTTTTTTTCTCAGCTCAACAGACTAATTGGTTCCCCTGCTCATTGTTTGTCATGCACAGTAAAATGAAAGCACCTTAACTCAGATCCCCTCAACCAAAACCAAACTCAATTTACACATGCTCCTTCACTTCCCTTTCTCTCAGTCACTCGCCAATTAAAAAAAGACTTATATGTTTGATTTGAAGAAAAAGATAAACCTGTCTGTTGGCTGTGATGGAAAACAGGACAGATGCAGATACTGAAATTACAATTACTCAGTGTCCACCTGCACATCATTTTCAGATTATTGCAATCAACATATTCAACATATAACAACATATTCATAATATATATATATATAATGATTGTAATGTATAAAATAAATGTACATTTACAGACTTATATTAATTTAGTTCATATTTGTCATGTTCACATAATAGTACATGATTCTCACATAATAACTGATTATGATTCTTGTCATCATTGATATATTATACAATATATAATATTTTTATTTTTGTACTAATTAAAATTTTAGTTTTAGTATTTTTGTTGTATGTTTTTATTTGACATTTTTATTATTGTTTTTTTTTATGTCTACATATTTTTTATTCATTTACATTTATACATCAAGTTAATTTCAGTTGTCAAAGCAACATTTCTCATTTTCATTTAGTTTAAAAAAGTTGAATTTTTATTTTATTTCAGTTAATGTTTTTTTTTTTTTAAATGTTTTTTTTATGGTTTTAGTTTTAGTTAACTATAACAATAATTCTGATTGATTCTGTGAATATTTTTGTATACTGATATTATCCATTAATCCAAGCAACTTTCCTTCATTCATATTATTTCATAACATATTCTCAAATTTCTTGTCACTCTGTACTATATTTGTTCTCACTTAAAAAATAATAGTTCGAAGCATTTTATATCAATTTACTATTTGTTGCGTTTCCTTGTAATTACAAGTTCATTACACAAAATAAAGCTCTTCAGGATGATACAGATCATCCAGCCAGGGTTTATTTTGTGATAATGAGCGTCTGACTGTACATTATCTGTGACTGGTTGACTGGATGAGGTGAGGGATTCCTCAGCACAAAGTTTGGTGCTTTCTGTGGGCTCCAGTGGAGTGTCTACAGAGAGCTACACTTCAACATTACATAAGCGATTGTTTCTGTAGTATGCTTCTTTTCCAACAGGCCCTTAGCAAATTGAGCTACTTTGGCAAATGAAGGGAGGTTAAAAGAATGACACTTCACAGCTAGAGACTCATCTTCAAATCTGTGACTGGAAGACAAGAGTTGGAAAATGGGCTCTATTTTGGCAAATTGATGTCCATTTTCTCTCCAGTAAATGCATCCTCAAAATATACTTCTGTAGAGATGTGCTAAACAGTACCTGAATATTCATTTCTGACAAACTGCAAATTGCAGTTCTGAATGCAAATGTGGCGGCATCTATTACTGACGGTGAGAACGTGTTTGTCCACTCTGCGGATAAGAGATAATGTAAATATTTCACACAAAAAAAAAAAAAAAAAAAAAAACATCCATCTAATGGAAAATGTGTCATTTACTAAAATGAGCTCACAAGTGCTCATACCTTAAGTGCATTTATACATACCAAAAATATGTATACTTTTTTTTTTTTCATGCATTTTGATGACCATGACCACCAACCTATGACCATCAATCCTTTTAAGTCGAGAGTTTGAGGTGCACATTGAATTCCTACGATTTTGTAATATTCATATAAATGAGATACATTATATAAATTGATAAAAACATTTAAGACATCTTATCATAAAATGTACTGAACTGATTATAATGATTCTATGTGTAATTTCTACCTTTAGAAACACATGCACACAAAGATTTAAATGAGTATAACCAGCATTTAATTTCATATTTGAGTTATTTAATTTATCTATACAAAGAATGCAGATTTATTTTATTATTTGTTTTAGTAGTTAATAGTTCATTCTTTATCATTTAATCATTATGTTTCTATAGGTAAATAATTCGGCATAAAGAGGTGCTTGCGTGCACAATATTTTCTCCATCAGTTTCGGTAAATCAATGTTCAAAAGTCAAAACAATTTCAGAAGATGTATATGTTCCTAAAACTGTACATATGTAAAAATGTTGACATTTTAAATGCTGTCTATATGTTAATCATGAATATTTGTATAATTATACTAAAAAGCTTTGGTAACACTTTCTATGAAGCCCCTATTTATAAAACACTATAACGGTATTCTTAAGGCATTATGCATTGTATATATATTAAATTAAATTAAATTCAAACTTATGCATTTAGCAGACGCGACTTACAGTGCATTCAGGCTATCAATTTTTACATATCATGTGCTCCTGGGGAATCGAACCCCCAACCTTGCACTTGCTTGCTTGCTTGATCCGGTTCATTGAGGTTGTCAAATATTAAAATGTCAGTAGTCAACACCAATGAACCAACTACTCTCAAAGTAAGCTAGTGCACATAAATTAAAATAAAAGGCATGCAACTGCTGAAACCTTTCTCCACACATTTTTACCTCATTTCACCCTGTATATGGGGTTTTATATAAAGGAAGATTTTTAAAGCTACAACCAATTTTGGTTAATTATCGGGTGACCCGGCCTCAGACCTGCAGCAATTAGCTGATGGCTGCCGGAGGCTTTGGGTCAGAACTGTAATGCTGTTACCACTGAGCTCACTGTACTTCTGATAGAAGACAGAAAGAAACCTGCATGTGAAGGAAAGAAGGTTTTCCTTAGAGAGTCTCACAAAATATTAAACCCAACAGCATATACCATAAACAACATCTATAGGAATGCTCAGAAATAAATACAGTCTGAACTGATGGGAGAATCTTGCAAAAACATGTTCAAATCTCGTTTCACCCTAAAATCTCTCTATGTATTTTTTTTGTATTTTGCATGAATAACAATAATATATGAATACTTTATATCCAAATACTTTAATGAATAAATACACAAGTATTAAATCTCAAATAGTAAATCAATTTTAAATTACCTGCATTACAGTGAAAAGGAAGAGATTATTATTATTATTTTTATTTTTTTATATATATATGATATATGAATTTTATATCATAAAAAATAGAGTCAGTGGAAAACTCTTTAAACATCTTAAAATACTTCATATTCTTTGAGCAAAATATAATGGCTGTTTATTTTAATTTTAGGGCAAAATATCTTTGGCAGAGAACACAGCCTGTCCATTCAGCCCTGCCAGGAAATGGTAAACTAACTTGGCTTGCTGTCTGTGAAGGAGGCTAGAAACCCGAGGCTCAGCTCGAGCTTCGAGTAAGAACTCCCTGTGATGGTACAGTGTGAAGGAAAAAGAAAAGGAATAAAATGGGGAGAAGGTCGTAATGATATTTGACAGGACTGAATGATTAGGCTCCTCCCCAGCCTGTGTTAAGAACTTAATTGTGTTTGTGTGTGTGTGTGTGTAACTGCTTGACAATACCAGTGCTATTTTAGTATCATTTTATAATATAGTTTATCCATCTCTGTCTCTCTATCTCCGTCTGTTTGCCTGCAGGGACTTAGCTTCACTCGTTCTGCTCACAGAGGTCTTGCCTGCAGGCATCCAGAGAGCCAAAGCAGCAACAAAACAGCTTGCTGCAGGCTTCTTCACAGCGCTTCTCTCAAACACACACAGACGCTAATCAAACCCTCTGATTTCACTAATGCACACAACACACACTCCAGGAAACTCAAAGAGACTTTGCTCACTGTTTGAAGCCTCTTATTCCCAGACCATTTGATGCTTAATTCCCAGTGCAGATCACCTGTTTGTGATATGAGATGAAGCCGCTCACTGGTGTGCTGAAGCACTAGGCACTGGATTTGCCAAAAGGTGGTCGGGTTAGTGCATAAAATCTCTGAAAGATATCCAGACTTCTGTTTTGGGGCACTTGGAGCAAGTAAACTAGATATAAACTGCAGATAAAATGACATACTGTATTCCATTATAATGAGCGATACACACTGGACGTTATTTTACACACTATTTATAAAACACGCTGAGCGTTTAACTCTTTGATTTGCGGTTACTATGTTATTCTGGGTGGTTATCAAGGTGTTACTGTGCAGTTTCTAAAGCATTCTGAGTGTTTCACAACTTATTGTGTGGTTACAGAGTTGATTCATCCATGTTTTAATATACCTCTAGTCATTTAGATCCTGGTCTTTGTAGATGGATGCAGAGGCTTTAGGTTGGGTAGAATCTGCGATCTCTGGGCCAATTCCTTTTCTGGCAACCATGGCTGTAAAATGCTGTGTTTTCCACTGTCTGGCAACCCAAGGTTTTGAAATCCTGTTGAGTAAATTGACAGTGGGTGGAATCACACAGACAAACAGAGACATTCTGACAAGGAACCGCAGTGTTACCAAGTCCTCGGTTTTCCAGGGGAATTGGGCTACTTTTACACTGTTGCCCCGGGTTTTTTTTTTTTTTTTTTTGTCCAAAGGGTAAAGCAACTTTGACAGAATCAAAAAACTTTTTTGAAAAGAAAGGCAACTGGGATAGTTTTGTTCAACAGGTTCTGGCTGGTTTTGTTTCACAGACCTGGCAACCCTGTGGAATGCACATTTCAAAGTTGAATAACTAGCTTTAGCCTTGCTTTTCATAGAAACACGTATGTGAACTAAGCCTGTTCCTGTAAATATTTTATGGTATTTTTATGCTTTAGTACAGTCAAAAAATTGCAGAACCTTTAAGAAACACCATGTATATAAAAACATGACAAAGTAAGATCTTACTAAAGATGAACAACTTCTGCAAGTCCATGAGATGGATGGCTGCTCACACCGGCTCTCTGCCATTCCTGAAGGTGACAGCAATAGTGCCGACATTTCACGGCAGGACACACACACACACTGAGGGGTCCGTGAATCTCAATGTCAACTGTGTTACAGCATTTACAACTCGACATAGTCAAACGCAATACCTTGAATCAGCACATTCCTTCCCCGGTGCTCAGAGAAAGACAGAGATGTAGAAAAGTGTGAAGTGGAGCAGTCTAACTGAACCTTGTCAGAGCGCTGCTGTTCTGACACTAATTATTGATCGGATGATTAGGGCAGATGAAGAGATCTTTTTTTGAAAGCTCGGCCTGTGATTGTGCATCCCACACGCGGCTACAGAGCCGGCGCAAGTGAGCGATGGAGCAATCAATACTTTCAATCACGCTGAAGAGCGTTTCTGTCCGTCACACTATAGTGAGGTGATTAGGATTGAGTCTTAAGACAGTGAAGAAGTTCCTGCTGCTCTCTCCAGAGCCTCCTTCAGTTTCCTGGGCACCTAATGAACTCACACGGTCTTCTGTCTGCAATGATCCTGCACGGAATCAGACCAAAGTAGAGATATCACACATTACGGTCTCGTGATTTTGCCAATAAGACATCTTTTGTTGATCCTGGATCAATATAACTGTCCAAAAATACAGACTTAACCCAATCCCTTAGCCCTAAACCAAACCTTACCCATAATGTATTCCCAAAATCATTAGGAAATGATAGTCGATTAACAAGGGAGTAGAAGCACATAACCCTGAGTCCAAGCCTAAAACAGATATTTCCTGGAAAGTTACCCTCAGTTCTGATTGGTTGATATGAATGTTGTTCCAGGATCAACAAGGATATTGTTCTTGTATGTAACGCTCTGACTCTAAATTCTGAGTACAAAGACATTTCACACATATATAAACCTGTGACTTCACAATTAATGCACCCCGTTGCAAACATAAACATATTACGTGCAGGGAAGTTCTGATCATTTCTAATATTAGTAAGGAATAGTTGACCCTAAAACAAAAATACATAAAGTTTAAACTGTAGGCTCACCCTCATGTTGTTTCAAAAACGTTTGCGCTTATCTTTCCAGTGAGACACAAACTTTTACACAAACTTTACCAAGTTTTTGTCAATAAAATGACAGTTCATAGTAACAGTGGCTGTCAGGGTATTAATAATAATAATAATAATAATAATAATTTGAAATAAAATGTATTAAAACAAACAGAAGCCCTGCCATTCATCATCACCTGAAGTCAACATACAGTCACATTCATATTTGCAAACTTAACACACATTTCTGGATTATTATAAGTTTGCATGATTGCACTTTATTCCAAAAAAAAAAGGGTACAAATCATGAACTTTAATCAAAACATAATAATTAGAAAACTCAAATTAGAAAAGTTATCTGGTTGAATTGCACTTTACATTGTCTGCTAAATGGTGTGTTTATATATGTACGTTCAGGAATAGACAGATAAAATCTACAATTCTGCAGCAAAAACAAGCAGCATACGCAGGTATGAATGGTTTGTTTAAATTTTTCTTCCAGCAATAGTCTGAATTCTAATGAGCAAAGCTGAAGAGGCATATTGAAATTGTTAAGCAGAAAATCCTTGACCTTCCCTTCTGTAGAAAAAAAAGAAGGAGGAAAAAAACAGAAAGCAAAACAAACTCTGTCTGACTCTCGCTTACGCAGACAGTCAACGTATCTCTTGATGTGGCTGTGTTTATTGTGTTGCTTCGGTGTGATAATAACTGTAATCACTGTGTGGGAATTAGTGTAGAGTATCTAGTGGAGAGAGAGAGAGAGAGAGCGAGAGAGCGAGAGAGAGAGAGATAGAGAGACAGATTGACAGAGATTAGAGGTGGACTCTGCTGCTGTCTCTTTGTGTGGTGCCTGTCTGTCAGCCAAGAAAAGAAGAAGAAAACGCTGCTCTGTCTGTCTCTCCAAGTACTGATCTTGTCCTTGTCAGCCTTAAAAAAGAAGTACTCTGTGCCAGAAACGCCTCATTGTGTGCCAGTGATTACAAAGGCGGATACCACAAAACACATTAAAAGATGGATGCACATACACATACTGTAAGTGTTTGTACTGTTTATAAAAAAATCCATAGCTGAAAAAAAAATAAATCCATACCAATAGTGCACAGTTACAGTTTCTGTTTGCTAACATTTCAAGTGAATTTTGACTAAACAGTGTTTAATTGAAGGATTTTTGTACACATCTTTAAATATAAACATATATAGATTTATAAAAAAGAAACTAAAATCTAGTAAAAATAATATATATATATATATACAGTGCTTTAAGTGGCCCAGGTTCGGTACGCGGTACGCATTATGTACCGAACGGTTCGTTGAACTAATTAATTATAAAAAAAAATATAATGAAATATAATGATATGCGTTCAACAAGGTAGCCCAATAACCCAAACGACGTAACAGGCAACGCCCCAGACACCCCCGAAGAAGAAAAAAACACCCACTTATATGTTTATGTTAGGCTACTCAGTAAAAAAAAGTAAATAAATAAATAATAGTAATTATTAGCAAATTAGCATATTATTATTATTTCTGAAGGATCATGTGACACTGAAGACTTGAGCTAATGCATCACAGCAATGAATTAGATTTTAAAATATATTCAAATAGAAAACAGCTTTTAAATTATTTTACATTTTAACTTACATTACTTTAACTTAAATTACAATAATATTACAATAATTTTACAGCTTTTTTGATCAAATTAAAGCAGCCTTGGAGACTTCTTTCAAAAACCTCAGCAACCCCAAACTTTTAAATGCTTGTGTAGCCTAAGAGTGCATACGAAAGCTTTTCCTGCCATGCCGATAGAGCCAGTAGAATCTGATTGAGCAATCAGAGCTCAAGCAAGATAAAAAAAGCATTGAGAAACCAGGTCGACTTTCTTTCTGGCTCCCTCCTCCACCCCTTCTCTCTGAGCCTGACATCGGCTGGCTTTTGAGGGAGCCAGTGACTTGTTAGTACTTTAAGCAACACGAGGAACAGATGTGTCCCTGGCAGTGGATGGATGGTCACACTCCATCTGGCCAGTGCAGCTCTGGACAGGGATGATGAATACAGCTTCATCACTGAATGACTGTCATCAATCCAGCGCGGCGGCCGTCCTCTCTGACAGCAGCAGGCCCCAGGTGGAGACGCCCAGAGAGAGGCCATTCCAGAATGCAGGTCAATCAGCACCAGCCCGAGCCAATAGTAGTTCTCAATATATAGGATGCTGGATGCATTATGTCGCGAGATCAAGTCTAAGCTTTGCAGGAAAGACAGGCAAGGAAAGACTGGCTAAATCATGAGGCTTTGATGTAGACGGCGTGGATTTATCTGCACGCAGGAGGTGAATGCTGTGTTTTCCTGTGAAATGAGAATGAAAGACAAAGCAATGGCGGTGAACATACAGACAGTAGTGATCAGACATTCTTTTTAAGCGGTCTTGGTCCAAAAGTACACATTTTTTCTTGTCCATATAAAAAAAAACATACATATATTTCAATGAAGAATTTGAAGCCTTGAATTTAACCAGCACTAGCATTAATAGCATTACAAATGCTGATCTGAAGCACATCAGAAAAAAAAAGATAAAATTATAAGACTGTGGTTGCAATCTTTTCTGGGAAGTGAACTACTTATCCTCCACTAGCAACGTCAAAGTCATGGGTTTAGTTCTCTGGGAGTGCATGAACTGATAAAAGGTATACTACAGCTTGAATGTCGCTTTGGATAAAGAATCTGTGATTTGATTAAACATGAGCATGTCAAATAAAAATAAAATCGACAATGTAAAATATAACTATTGCTGTAGTATGACATTTTAGTGAAGTAAACAGTTTATTGCACAAAATTCTACCTTTTTTTAATGAAACTTTTTTTTGCTATTTCCATTTTTACAGTTTCCACTTACGTATTATCTTTATTAAATATAAAAATGAACGCCAAATTTTTATTTTTTTCTATTCTTTAATTATTTTAATTTATTATTATTATTTAATTATGTATTTTTATTATTTATTTATTTTTTGTGGAAAAAATATATTGTTTGACCTGAAGTTATTTATTTATTTAATCATGTGTATTTAATTTTGATCATATATGTACACGAGATATAAGCTTTGAAATTAATTATCGTTGTTGAGAAGTACATGTATACGTTGTAAGTAAACTAATACATATTTTATGTTTATTATTATTATTATTATTATTATTATTATTATTATTATTATTATTATTATTAATAGTAGTAGCAGTAGTAGTGTTATTATAAATTTATTTATATATTATTTTATGTTATTTTTCAAATAGTACATCAAAATGTAATAAAAATACCATTTAAAAAATGAAATTCCCTTAAAATATGTATATAAAAAAAAGAAAAGACATTTTGCGTAATCCATCCACTATAGACAGCTAATGTATAATTAAATAATGCTGATAATCTCAAAATGGCTATATTTTGTACTGGCATAAATATTATTGTAGTTCATATTTGCTATTTCTGAAGTCCACCTAGTCTTGTTAATACATAATTTTACTTTAGCACCACTAGAGCTGCTAATGCTGTCCTTGATGTGTATGTATATAAGTGTATGTATATTTCTAAAAAGCTTCTCTAAATCTATCTCAGAAAAAAAAAAAAGATGAAAAGAAAGCCACAGTGTCATGATCGAATCAAATAAAATGTGCAGTAGTCCTGTACGGCTGCCTGGACTGACAACATATTTTAGGCCTGACCTTGTCATGGGCCATTTTGAATATGTTAACACACCAGGGTTCCCTTGAACTGTCACAACTTCAGATCCAACACTTTTAATGCTTTCCCAGAGCTGCCTATAATAAATATCTCAGTGGACAGCCGCTGGACGTTTCACCTTGTTTCCAGAGCTCTAAACAGCTCCGGAAGAAGATCGAGTCCATTCACCTCCTTTAGTTTCCACATCTTTATAAGCGTCTGCTATGCTCTTCATCATAAACGTGAAGAAAGAGAAAAAAGAAATGGAAAGGGAGAAAGCTCTGCAGGACAGTTTGTGCAAATTAGTAGCAGTATTGTCTATGTGAGGGATGATTCAGGGCCTTGATGTCAGCGCTACGAGGACACGTTAGCTAGCAAGTGGTGTCTCAATAACACACGTGTTTATAAATGACAGCGGTTCCAGCAGCGTTTTAGGAAATGACATGTCTGAAACCCTGAAACCTGAAGCCACGGCACCATATGCACCTGAAAATATATGAGCATCAATATGCAGGAGAATAGGCCTGTGCAATTAATTGCATGTGATTGTCAAGTGCATCTTGTCAACAAAGCCGGTTCCATGATTAGTAGTAAATCTCCATCACCTGCTTTCAGATAGAGTGGCATTCACAGGCCTATTCTCCTGTATATTGATGCTCATATATTCTTCTGTTTAGCTAACGCAACATCTAGTCATGAGATTGTAAATAGATTACACTATTTCAGTATTTTTACTTCAAAAAGTGAATTCTTTCAACATTTTCTTCAGTCTGGAAAAATATCACCACAATTTGATATTAAAACAGCCGTAGAGTTTCAGGCAGATATTTTACTTTAATTGAGATACTATTACAGATTTTAGTTTTAGTAATTTTATTTGTATTATTTTTAAACACGCATATAATTTTATTAATATTTATTTTAGTTTTAGTTATTTTAGTACCAGTCAGTTATCAAGTAGCAAAATTATTTTGAAATAAAATGCAAATGTAATGTATGTTGAAATAAAATAACTGAAATTAAATGTTTAAATGAATTTAAAAACTTGAATTTAACACACATACACAAACAGCCTATATATAATTTATTTTATTATTTATTTTACATTTATTTTAAGTAACAACATTTTTACTGTTAAAATTAAACTCCAGCTCAAACCCAAAAACCTGTTCATTTTAATACAATTTTGCTCAGATCAACAATGATTCAGTGATCAAAATAACGATTAACAGTCAAAGAAACAATTCAGTGATTCATTTGATTCCTTTTGATTAATTTGAAGAAAATATTCACTGATTCATTTGAAAAAGTCATAATTGTGAAATGTAAACTTAGAATTAGTTAGAACTGCGAGAAATAAAAAAAAGTTCTGAGATAAACTCAGAATTCCAAAAAAAGGTTAGAACTGTGAGTTATAAAAAAAACTAATTCTGAGATAAAAACTTGCAAATAATAGGTTTCCATGTTAAACAGGTATTGTCATCCTGAGAATAAAATCAACAAAAGTAGTTAGCTGCTTTTGTTCTCTGTTAACTTTAATGTTTTCTCAAAGAGTAGCAGCTTGTCAGTAGATTAATTACAGTATGAGTAGCTCAGGAAGTTAACGCTACAGAGAAGCTTCCAGCACCAAAATTACTATTAAACTACCCCTTCTGACTTCTCTTATCGAAAGATTTGTGATAAATTAGCAATTAATCCTCTTCATTTACTTGCTGTTTGTGAGGTGGTGGCAGAAAGGAGGCATATAAATAGAGTTAGCATATGTACTTAGCTGTCAAAGACAGCAGAGAGGAACAAGGGCCCCAATGACCTCAGTGAGTGCTGGATTCCAAACTCACATACATATTTATTGGTGAGGTTCACCTCTACTCTCACTGACAAGCAAACCTGAGCCTGCGACAGCAATCCCAGCCAAAGGGAATGTTAAGCTGCTCTTGAGGCATATTGTAAAGGCTAATATCTCAGATCAGACACATTTAATCATGCTTTTGTCTTTAAATAGCTAATTATTTTCACCATCACACATGCAATGGTTCATATTCACCGCTGTTCAATGATGATTCTGTGTGCTATTCTGCCAAAAGCTAGTCGTTTCTGTGTGGCATCAGTTAAAAACATGAATCTTTTGTCTCTTCCTATGAGTGCGGATCTTCTCATGCAGACGGTAATTAGCTGGGAATTAAACATGCCACACAAAAGTGAGACATCTTCTGCTAACAATAACAGGACGATAACATTTGATTTGGACTGAGAACAGGACCTGGCTGGCTTCCAGAAACTTCTACACTGCCAGTTAGTGAAAAGAAACATGATTATTTACAGACTTAATCATGTCTGTGATAATGCAAATACTGCAACAAGAGTCAGATGTAATGCTAGAGTCTTAAAACAATCATATGCGTTTGATCAGGGTCGTTTTGAGCCAATTTGATGCCCTAGTCAAAATCCCTATTTATATATATTAATATATTAGGGGTGTAACGGTGTGTGTATTTGTACCGGACCGTTTCGACGGGGCTTTCGGTACGGTGCACGTGTGTACTGAATGACCGAATGCAATATTTTGTGTGCGAAACATAGGTACATTTTAGTGTTTCCCCAAAAAAATATTAAGTGGCGGAAGTCTCCACATTCAGCGCAAATCCAGCCCTGCAGCTGATTCTAAAGTTTTCAAAAGGCATCACGCGAGTGTGAACATCACTACAACTAGGAAAAAAAACGATTGTAATTCAAACGCAGCTCCCGTTGGCATTTAAACAGACCTTTGCTCTTAATTCCGATCGGTACAACACAATAACGAAATCTGAGCAGGTCTAAAAACTGAAACTGTTGTTGCTGCACTTTACACTGGAAAAATTTATATATATATTTAAATATGAGCAGGCCTACAAGCTGGGATTGGTAATGCTGCACTGTAATCATAGTTAGTTATTTATATTTTTCACTATATTTTATTATATGAGTATTTTATTTAGTGGAGAACTTTGCAGCAGTATTTTATTTCTTATTCTTTTGTTATTTTATATATATTTTATTAAAAAGTATTTAAAAAAATGTAAACAAATTGTAAAAAAAGTTTATATTAATAAACATCCTGCAGTTGTTTGCATTTCTTTCCCTTTTTGTACCGAAAATGAACCAAACCGTGAATTTAAAACCGAGGTACGTACCGAACCGTGATTTTTGCATACCGTTACACCCATAATATATATATATATATATATTTATATATATATATATATATATATATATATATATATATATATATATATATATATATATATATTGTTGTTGTTGCTTGAAACATTGATTTAATGTGTCAGTTATTGCATTATTATTTCAATCATCCCCATAAAACCCTTTGTTACCCCAAACTACATATAAAAGCCTGATCAGTGGCATAAAAGTAATCAGTGCCGCTACTTAATCCTTTGCTACTCATTAACACATGAACTTCCTCTTTAAATAATGTGATGCTCTGCCCTTTATGTGAATGATGCCTTTCCCATTAAGTGCTATTAGAAGTGATTTAACTGATTCAGCATTTCGACACCTCCGTAAGGAGGCATTAAACTCAAAAATGCGGTTTAATAAAGGATGAACTGATATCATGAATTAACAAATTGTACTATACCAATATTTTTAATTGGCTGTTAAAGTTTACATGGGAACATTAGATGCTACAGTCATCCTTCAACAATGCATTGGTGCAAAAACGTTTTGGACAAATCTCACAAAAGGATTTATCAACTGCCACAAATACTGCCTAAGCAAAATACTGATTTTGTGCACTTTATTTACTGTACCAATATGTGGCGAGTAGGGCGGGGCCGAGAACTGTGGGAACGGGGCGAAGCAGGTGGAGTGATTGGAAATGAGCAACACCTGCTCGACCCACCAGTCTCGAGTCCCACGGAGGAGATGGAAGGATTTAAAACAGGATCGACGACAGTGAAGGACGAGAGAGGACCAGGCCTGGATTTTAATTGTGTTTGGTTTTTGTTTCTGCGCGACAGTGAGGTGCTGTCATGCTGTGTTGTCTTTATTTTGTTATTAAAGTCTAATTTGATTGTCCGCCGGTTCCCGCCTCCTTCTTTCCGATAATTATGGAGTTTTTATTGTTACATTGGTGCTAAAAGCCCGGGAGGAAGGAGGGACGCGCTGCTGAAGATCCCTCGCCACTGGGGTGAACCCACAGTGCCATCGAGCAGGCGAGGAAGTGTGCCGCCATGGACGCTCGAGGCGGTGGGCTGGAGTGAGTTGCCGGGGACGGACGAGCCGTTGCCAGCCGCCCGTGATGTGGAGGGGTGGCTGCGGTCCGTGAAAGAGCGGAGGAGTCGCCGCCGTTCGCCAGGGGGGCGGAGCCTGCTGCCATCAGTGAACGAATCCGGAGGAGCAGGGAACGGGGGACTCCTGCCGGCTGCCCAAAACCGGAGGAGCCGTCACAGTCCACCGGATGGCGGAGGAGTGACGAGCCGTCCACCGAAAAGCACCGACAGAGCCCATTGATCTAATGGCATTGATAAGCACTCCAAATGCAAACTTTGCATGCAACAATCAGGCAGCAATTGACAGCGCTCTGATCCAATGGCATACATGCATACATCTAGCCCAATGATGTTGGTGGATCCAGTGGGGATGCCAGTGATATTTCAGTGTGACCATGCCACTCTTTATCACAACCATGCTCGAATGTAGCAATGTAGTGCCAGTGTGAGCGTTCATTGGTGCTCCTTCAGCTGGTGGCGCACTAGACGAACACCTAGCTTGCCTATGCCTAGAAACGGCACTGCTTTTGATTGTTTTAATTATATATAATAATATAACAATAATATTTTATTTTCTAAAAAAAAAATTTAGTCTGTAATTTAAAATGAACCCGTAAACCATATATACAAATTCCAATTTTAACGAGAGAGAATTGCAAATGAAATAAAACTGTCCATAATTTTTTTTTTTTTCAGTATGAATTGCATTAACATTTTATCATACATATAAACATTAGATGATAGTAATGTCTGAAATACCATGAATAATTTGTATTTAAATAAACATAAATTAAATTAATATACATACAGTATATAAGGGGTGTGAATCAATTACATACTTTAACTGATATCATTACATGCTTTGGCAGTTGCATTAGTCACAATTATTCTGCATCATTACAAATATGCTGATTTGTTGTTCAAGAAACATATCTGATTAATAGTAATGTTGAAAACAGTTTTTGCTGCTTAAGCATCCTTATTATGTTTTTTTTTTATATCACATGCACATCCAACTTTCCATGCATTAATCCTTGGTGGAATAGAGAAGGAGATTTTAAATTATGTTAACCTGGCTGGTGTGTTGTAAAGAACAATCAAATGACTGATTTGGTTTTGGGAGACTGAAGATCTGTTGCTGATGGTCATGTCTGACCTCCTCCAGGAGCGAGAGGGAGCTGGATGGGCTCCAGCCAGAGAGAGAGAGAGAGAGAGAGAGAGAGAGAGAGAGAGAGAGAGTGAGAGATGATGCCCCGTCGTTTTCTCAGCAGGGTGTCCCTTGGGAAAATCAGGAGAATATAGAGAGAGACTGAGGGAGGGAAAGAGAGCAGTTGGCAGTAACATCAGCAGCAGTATGTCTCTCAGCATAGACACAGCCCCCTTTATGCCAGCCGTGTGTGATTAGCACAGGCTCACTTAACACACCATCTGATGGCATTAAATGGCTCAGTGTGAGTGTGAGTGTGTGTGTGACGGGTCGTGAGCCATTCACAACTCAATTGAGAAACTTTTTTTAAATTCCTGTTTAATTTGTGAATTTAACTGAGTCGGGAAAACAATATGCACAACTCCAATTTAAAAAACAGAGGGAATTACAATGAAATAACAATGTGCAGTTTTATTTATTTATTAATTTATTTTAGTAAAACAGTTTATATTCATCAAAGAATCCTGAACAATAAAATTAATCACAGTTTCCACAAAAACATGAAACAGCACAACTGTTTTAAGCATCAATAATAATCAGATTTTTTTTTCTCTTGATTAGCAAATCAGCATATTAGAATGATTTCTGAAGGATCATGTGAGTAATGATGCTGAAAATTCAGCTTCGATCAAAGGAATAAATTACATCTTAAAATATATACGAATAGAAAACAGGTATTTTAAATTGTAATAATATTTCACAATATTACTGTTTTTCCATTATTTTTTGATCAAATTATTGCAGCTTTGGTGAGCACAAGATAACTTTTTTGCACCATGAGGAACACTTTATTGCCTAGAATGGTCCAAATAACTTTGAAATCTTCAAAAGAGAGCCAAACATTTTATTTAATTTTTTTTTCAGTTGCAAAAAAAAAAAAAACAATATATATTCCTCTTTCTGTCATTCTAATCCTACTCAAATAACAATTCACGCTGTATAATGTGGTCAGTTCAATTCAAATTCACACTCATGAATTCAAAAGGACCCAGTTCTTAAATTCTGAGTTTTGCCTACTCCTGGTGTGTGTGTGTGTTTGTGTGTGTGTACCTACAGGCCTCCCAGTATCAGACTGCAGTGGTTGAAGAATGTGTGTTTCTGTACTAAGTGCCACTGGCTTTGTGAAGCCTTGCTGAAACTGACAGTTATCTGCTTTTAGAGACACAGGACACATTAGCCGCATTTCCACTGTCGGGCCAGTGCGAGCCAGGGCTTAAACTGGGCCGGGTGGAGCTAATAGCCTCGGGCCAGTAGCACCGAGGCCAGAATAGCGCAGGGTTTCCACAGTCAGGCCCTGAAGCTCCGATGCGAGTCACTAAAACACGCCCTTTACGCCTCTCAGGAACAATGTCACGAAACCCCATCATTTCACCAACAAAGAGAAGTTATCAGAAAACTTAGAATAATCACTGAAACATGCGCGATCACAAAACGAAAATGATAAAAGCACCCGTTTGTTTGCATGCTTTGTTAAATATTTAAATTCAAAAGCATCAATGTTTTACTATAGAATACGTGATACATTGAGCATAATTAATTAATTTATCACGACTCAAAATTAATCACACAGAAATAAATGTATATATATTTTATTGATTTATTTTTAACGCTTATGAAAATAGCCTGCTTATTCAGTTGAGTCTGTTTCTGTTTATTTGTAGTCACATTTAGAATGAATGGTAATATCTCTATTTTTATAAGAGCTCCCGAACATAAAACATTATTATATTTCTATGATAGGCTACGTGGAGCTAAACTCTCAGACAAGGCGACAGATAAAATATGTTACTAAATAAATACACAATTGTGATAGAGAATAAGAAGCTGACGTCTGATTTCTCCAAGTGGTTGCATTTACCATGTTTACTATGGTAACGTTAATGTTTAGTGTTCATAGTCTTTTACATCGCTTATAAATATTTCTGCCTTGTTAAGTGATTGTAATCCACATCGGATCGAGTTATTTCAAACACTTGCTGCTGACTAAGAGTGAGTTTTGAGCTCAACTTATTTTAAAAAGTCTTTAATGCTGGTGTTAAAGCTGTTATCTTTCTGAAATGATCCGTGCTGACGCTCTCTAGACACGGAGAAACTCTGCCTTTTTTCAGAACCACTCCTCTAGCCCCAGCTTGCCCGCTCTGGCCCAAGGTTTTCATCGGACCAAAAAACCCTGGCCGTTGCCCCCGAGGAAGCCCCGGCGAGGCACGATCAAGCCCCGAAAGTGACAGTGGAAACGCAACTGGTCCTGGCATGCACTAGCACGATCGATTTAAGCCTGACGCTTATTCGTCGTACGTCAGCTATTGTCTGTGAGACATCAGCCGGGCAGATGTTTAGTAAAACTCACCTGGGGAAAAAAAACAAAAACAAACCAGGGCTTGTTTCAGTTGTTTTGCTTAGACTGCAATGAGATTAAATGTGGACTTCAAGATGATGTGTTCCTTCATCTACTGTACTCATTCAAAGTTTCTCTTGACAAACACTGTTCTAGTTCAAAATTAGTTAATTTATATTTCAATTCTACTTACATTCAAATTTGAATAGAAATTCTACATCTGCAATAAGAATTTATTTTGAATTTAAAATTTACAATTCAGCTCTAAATGGTGCATAATCCTGAAAAAAAGAGCAGTTAAGAGGAGCAGGACAATGTTTTGACTCAGTGTATCTCAGTGTGGTATGGGAACAGCTCCAGTCAAGACTGCAAAGCCCTGCAGAGAGTGTTAAAATCATCAAGGACTCCATCCACCCCAGTAACCATCTTTTCACTTTGCTGCCATCTGGTAAGCGCTTCTGTAGCCTGATGGCAAAAACCGAGAGACTTCGGCTCCTAAACTCAAACCAGCCTCTTAACATCTTCATGTCTCCACTTAATATTCTCTGTATCAGTAAGATATTCATCATTCACTACCTCACATTGACACACTGACAGTCTCAACTTTTTTCAATTTTATTCTTAGATTTTTATTGTTTACTTTTATTTCATTCTTTCATAGCTATATTTTCATCTTTGTTTTATTCTTTAATAATTGCACTGTCCATGGAGCGGCCCTGACTCACATTTCACTGCTGGTTATATATGCGCTATATAACTGTGTATGTGACGAATAAAAATCTTGAATCTTGAATCAATGTGTAAATGACTCCTGCTTGTCACTGGGTTCAGTTCAACCAATCAAAAAATCCATGAGATGAATGCTGCAGACATTTACGAAAGAAACTCACACAACTGAAGCTCCCTCAAATTTTCACCACCGTGTAACAGTTTTCTTTACATTCCTGTCAAGCTGGCTGATCAACCCTTACATGGACCTTTACCTTAATAAAATTGCATAAAAAAATAAATAAAATAAAATCTGATGCAGAATCTGGGACTAAAGCATTAAGTATTATTAAGTTATTATGATTATGTAACAGTAGGTCAGTGAAAAAATGTCTGGTGTAATAGTAAATTCTAAATTAGTACCACGGTCACAAACCTGGAACTACTTCAAAGCCATGTGATAAAGAAAATTAAATAAATTCCAGTGTTATTTTAGATTTTCTATACTGTTATTAAATGTATTAATATTTTAATTGGTTTTTATGTTTACATTTTCAGTTTACATTTTCATTTTAGTATGTGTTAGTATTTATTTATATATATATATTTTTTTTTCCATTATTTGTATTAATTTTAGATTTTTTATTTAGACTGTATTTTTATCTCAGTTCTGGTTTTTAGTAATTTCAGCACTTAATTTCAGTTTGATACCAAGGCAACATTTCTCATTTCCATTTAAGTCTTTCATCTAATGTTTACATTTTATTTTATTTCAGCTTTATGAAAAAAAAAAAACATTTTAAATAGTTTTAGTTAACAATAACAACACTTATCAACAACCTTGTGCTTCATCCAAACAGAAAATATAATTCAGCAAATGGGACACATTTGTTTTAAAGGAATGTTCTGGTTCTGGTCGTGCTCTATTGACAGCATTTGTGAGGCCTACACCACAGAAAACAATGTTACCATGTAATTATACCATAAATGCTGTAAATGCTGTTTCTCTGTTGATATAAAGAATGTGTGACAGTTTCCTTCAAACATTCCCTCAATGGCATGTGTCTGTTATGTGTCCATGTTTCCTTTTATGCCCATTAAAACCCCTCACACCCAGAGTCTAAACTCCATTACCTGCAAGAATGTGACCTGGTCAGATCATGAAAGCTTCTAAGGTCAACAGCCCGACTCCATCTTTACTATGATTTTTCCAAACACTTCCACAGTGCAGCATCATTGATGATTGAAATTCAGTGTCAGCAGCGAGTTTAAAGGAATCTGAAGTAAAAGAAGGAAAAATACACAGCAATTGTATCAACAATCCAGCCACAGTAAACACTATCTTGCATTTCTTTGTCTAAAAACAGTTCAGACTGAAACATCTGATTGGATGAGAGATTAAATCCATTGAAAGAGCCAATATATTCACACATCAGTTAAATGTAAAAATGTTTCCTAATATGCATTGATCATAATAAGTTATAATTATGAATGTAGGGAGCTCAGTTTCATTTATGCACATTTTATGAACAATGCACATGAGGTGTGTAATTCAAGCTCGAAGTACAGTATATTTATCATTCTTGTGCTGCCACATTCAAATGTAGTTCAGTCACAAATGAATCATCTCATAAACTGGCTACATAATAATTCACTATTCCTTATTTAAATTCCATTTAACGCAGGAGAAACTTGAACATATGCAGTCAACATTCACAATTACAACTAACTGTGATTAAAACTGATTTGCTTACAACCCCAACTCAGATGTTTAGCTTCACAAACTACATGCAACTCTTGTTAAAACAAAAAAGGGGCCAAGTGTAAGGGGCCATTCTATACAGTATATGTCTTGTTCATCATGATAATCTTCACATATTTTATGAATTTAGAAGCCTAAATCCATTTGTCAGAAGTAAAAACAACCTCTTTAGTCCCATTTAGCAGCTTGATAGCAACCGGCTTTTTGAAAGACTAGCAGAAGTTTAAGAAAGAAGAAAGAAAGAAAGAAAGAAAGAAAAATCACATAAGGTTTTTACTGATGCTTTAAATTAGTAGAATAAATCATAAACATATTGCGTTTGTGTTCACCATTTTCATTTCAGGCATTTCACCAAAAACCCACAAAAAAAAAAAAAAAATGCACCATTTTGCTTCACGTTGTATTCTCCAGCATGTCCCACAGTAAAACTGCTTTTGCATAAAATGCAAAAAGCTCTCTCTGCTTCGCCATCTACAGGTCTTAACCAAGCGTATGTTGCGGTCCATTCACTATTAAAAGTTCATCTTCTCTTTTTCGTGGCCATGGCTGCTTAACCTGAGCGAACAGCGTGAAGAGGGGTTAGTGCGCCAGTCAACAGTTTGATTGACGTACGACTCAGCCTATCGACTAACGCTTTTATTGCTCTCCTCTGAATTATTGGACATAAGTTAACAGTACGCCAGTGGATGTATCCGTGTATTTATTAGGCAGGGTGGAATGAAAAAGCGGCACAGATGCTCAATTTGTGTGAGACGGGACAAAGGGTAAAATTGCTGTACAACGTAAAGCGGGACAGGTGGTCACTCTATTCGCGCCAGTTATTCTGCCAATAAAGTTGTGGGCCTATGTATTTCAAAATTGTTTCTAGTACTATATAAATTACAAAGGTTTACGTAATTGGCATATTTATTTCAAACGACCCGACCAACCGTGACCCGAATATCATTAAAAGTATTTATGGATAAAATTGTATTAAAAAATTGCCCTTATGAATGTAAAATATGGGCCTTTAAAGGAAAAGTTAATTTCTCACCCTGCTAGTTAAGAAAGTTAACTGCTTCACAACATGAAAATAGCAACATTTTGGCGGCGTATTCACGCTTGTTTTGTAAATATGATAATGCTGACATCACATAATCTAACAATGGCTGGCTTTTATTTTATATAGCACCCATCAGGTGTGAGTGTTTGTGATCTTTAAGGTCCTACAACACTCTATACCTGCAGAGCGAGAGAGAGAGAGAGAGAGAGAGAGAGAGAGAGGTGATGGAGGAACGGAGCGGAGCGTTGAGGGGGAGGGGGCAGCTGCCGGCTGGGATTAGATACCTGAATCCAATCTTAAGGAGCAGTGGGATCCAGCCACGCTAAAGTGTTTCAGGAGAATTTCTCATGTTCCTCCGCTAGCTGATTACTTCCAGATTTTAGTTCTGCTTCAGTGAAGATGAGCTGCATGGCGCACTTTTTGTCAGCCGTGGTTAAGATGCGGTTTGACACAAGCTGTCCAGAGATGTGCTGTATAATCACGGTTAAAGGAGGAAAAGTGTGAGAGAGCAACCAGTCAATCATCATATGAAAATAGACATGACATTAAATCATAAAATGCTAGACTACACATGCAGACCTACATGAGAGTGCGCTTTGATGTGAAATTGCATGTAAGAGTGATGCGTGTCATTTTTTTGTAGCATGAACTATGATTGAGTCACTTGCAGGTCGATACTGAAGAGTGTAAACACTTGGTCTGTACCTATTTATTTCAGCCTGACAAAGCAACATTGGTGCGATTATTGTTTTTTTTTTTTTGGGGGGATGGTGGGGTTGATTTGTTTTTTTAACTAAGCAGAGGTGGGCAAGTGTGTTTGGGGAAACCTGTTTGAAAACAATTCGATTTGACAATGACTTTTAAATAAATAGGAAAAACACTGGATAGAACAATATAACAATGGATAGAATGATAGAACGATGGATGGATGGATGGATGGATGGATGAACGGAATTAGATGGATGGATGGAAGGATGAACGGAATTAGATAAATGGATGGATGGATAAACTAAATTAGATGGATGGATGGATGGATGGATGGATGGATGAACGGAATTAGATCGATGGATGGATGGATGGATGGATGGATGGATGGATGGATGGATGGATGGATGGATTGATGGATGGATGGATGGATGGGTGGGTGGATGGATGGAAAGATGAACAGAATTAGATGGATGGATGGATGGATGGATGGATGGGTGGGTGGGTGGATGGATGGAAGGATGAACGGAATTAGATAGATTGATGGATGGATGGATGGATGGATGGGTGGATGGATGGAAGGATGAACAGAATTAGATGGGTGGATGATGGATGGATGGATGGAAGGAAGGATGAACGGAATTAGATAGATGGATGGATGGGTGGATGGATGGAAGGATGAACAAAATTAGAGGGATGGATGGATGGATAGAAGGAAGGATGGATGGATGGATGGATGAAACAAATGGGAGAACAAACAATCAATAGATAGATAGATACATAGATAATTTGGTAATAGGATCATTTGGCGTGTTGCTAGCGACTTCTGGCTGGTTTGATTCTTGGGAGTTGCTAGTGTGTTCAGGGTGGTTACTAGGGTGTTGCTAAGAGGTTGCTGCATAAAACCGACATAAGTCTAAACAGTCAGAATCAGAAAAGAAACAGCACATCAAGTCAGCTTAAAAGATTTAGAAGGAAATGTACTCTACAGATGAATTTGTTTAAACAGAATACCAGTATGTTGGTTTTGACAAGTGAACATAATAAGAAAAATAAAATTTTTCCATCTTCAGTGCTGCTCATTTGATTTGCATTCCAAACACCATTACATTAAACAGCAATTAAAGATTCATCAGATGTCATAAACAGAAAAAAAAAAAAAGTTCCAGAACTAAAAGAGAAGTTCTTGCTTAAACTTCTGAGAATGTGGATAAAACTGTCATGAGGGAGCAGAATCAAAGAGAATGAGCTGTGTCTATTTCTGATGCGACAGGACTAGCAAGCGCTCATCTTCTGCAGACGTACTCTGTTCTTTCTACTCTTTGTTTTAAACTAATGTCAGTTCTGCTCTTTTTACTTCTTCTCATTAACCTTGCTTGTTCTTCCAACTGCACAGGCTTCTCAGCGCACCTCCTCCGACTAAGGCTCTGCGTCTCTCCTGGGATTAAGCTGGGTTGCTTGATCATATACCCTTAAGCTCTTTTATTTTATCTGCCAAGAGTTTTTTTTTATCCCCCTAATTCCCAAATTCTCTCTTTCAATTGCTTGCTTTGTTTTCTTTTTGACAATTGTTTTAAATATTATTATTTCATTACTGTTACTGTCTTTGACACACATCCTGAGCTCATCAAAGTGCTTTATTCTTCACTATCTCTAAGACAAAACAGAGAAATTGTGTTTGTAAAGTAGCCAGAATATAGTATTCAGGTCATTCATACAATCCAGTACATACATGATTTAATAGTATGATCAATAAAGCAATCAAGAGACAGAATGATATATTAGATTTACTAAAAGAAGATTAAAACTATTAAAATTGTGTGAGTGGATGGATGGAATGAATGACAGCTGAAATGCTAGAAAAATAGAATAGATGGAATGATAGAACAAACGATAGACAGAATGACTGAATGAAGGACAGACAGAATTATAGATTAGATTTGTAATATCAAAAGATGAATATAAAAAGGAATGGATGGATGCATGGAAAAACAATAAGAAAGAACAAATGATAAATCCATAGATTCTTAATATCAAAATATGATTACACATATGAATATTGGATGGATGGATGGATGGATGGATGGATGGATGGAAAAAATGATGTAGAACAAATGATAAATTAGGTTTTAATCATAAAATGATTAAAATATGATCATTTGGTGGATGGATAGAATTGCAGCAATGAATGCTAGATTAGAATTATTATAATTTAAGATTAATAAAGAATAAGAAATTGAATGAATGGATGGAGAGAGAGAGAGAGAGAGATGGATGGATGAATGGATGGAGAGAGAGAGAGAGATATGGATGGATGAATGGATGGAGAGAGAGTGAGACAGAGAAATGGATGGAATGATGGATGAATGAATGGATGGATGAATGAATGGAAAGGGAGAGTGAGAGAGAGAGACAGATATGGATGGATGAATGGATGGATAGAGAGTGAGACAGAGAAATGGATGGAATGATGGATGAATGAATGGATGGATGAATGAATGGAAAGGGAGAGAGAGAGAGAGAGAGAGAGAGACAGATATGGATGGATGAATGGATGGATAGAGAGTGAGACAGAGAAATGGATGGAATGATGGATGAATGAATGGATGGATGAATGAATGGAAAGGGAGAGAGAGGGAGAGAAATGGATGGATGGATGGATGGAAAGGGAGAGATGGATGGATGGATAGGTATATTGATAAATATCAAAGGGTATTTGCATTTGTACCTTGTAGAAGCTAATGCTTCACTGAGCAATGAGCAACTTTAGCTGAAAATGACCAAAATGTTTTGTTTAGGTCAAAATGATGTTTTTTCCCTCTCTCTCTACAGGAAAGGAGAAGAAAAATCATTTGAGACATTTCAGAAAAACACCTAAATATTGGGATACATATTACATATAATATTGCCAAAGTACCGAAACATATTTTTTCAAACTATCACCCAGTCCTGCACTAAACAGAGAAACGCCTCTCTTCAAATGAGCAGCTGTATGTTCTGCTCTCGGTGTGTATTTGAGCAAAGAGATTGAGTCCATCTCTGGTGTTGTCCATCTCAGGAGATGGCTGTGCAATCTCAATAATTCAGCAGTGGAATTGCTACAGTGTGTAAACACAGCCCAAGACAAGCCGAGCAGCACATCCTCTCTGTCTCTACAGCTTCATCACATCACAGTTTATGCTGAATATGATCCACACACTCGTGCTCAAGGGACACAAGCGTAAGGAATTAAATGATTCTGATTCTGGTTCCTCAGATCTATCTATCTCCTATCAAATATCCAAAATTGTTTTATTCAGCATTATATAGATGTGCAAAACTGATCATTGGCCATGGTGATTAACTAGCAACAGTGGGGTGCCTTCATTACAATTAACCCCTCTCACATTGTCTGTTCTCGTTTAATATCTTCAACTATGTAACCCATATAGAATTATCAAGGTAACATGTAAGAAAAACATTTTTTTCCAGATTTTTTTAATGATTTCACAGGCTGATCTCAAAAAGTATTTGAACTGGTGCAAATACTAGAGTCAGACCACACTTTGGAGATGGCATGCATGCTATTTTGAAGTCAAGCTCAAGAGCCAAACACAGCAGCGATGCTGATACTTCCTCTTGTCATTAGAGCTTTAATTAGAGCTCTCACCAGAAACGGTCTGTCTCCATTCACGCTCCCTGAAGGAATACACCATGAGCTCTCATTGCAGGCATTAAATGTGCCGTCACTGAACATGTTTTCCTTGCTGTTTATTCAATTTCTCATCCGAGTAAAATGATTTGTGGCTCTCTGAATGACATTTATAGCCTGTGTTGTGTTTGTTGCGTAGGATTTGTGTGAACAGTTAAACAGAAGCGGTTTCATTGAAGGACAGACAGTGTTTAAACAAAGAAAATTAACAGCTTGGTTCATAAACACTACTGGGATTCTTCAGATTAGTTTTTTTTCTCTCTCTCTCTTCACAACACACATTACATGTATGGGTGGATGACACTTAAACCAACTATTTAAAGGAACAGGACATCCAAAAGGGTAAATAAAATGAGAATTTTTATATACGCAAATTATGCTTTTAAACTTTTTCAAGTTCAAAATATGTTAATCTATGTTTCACCCTGTGGTGCTTCAGTCAAAAAATAAAAAATAAAAATTATATATATATATATATTGTCATGTTGCTTTTTGGAGGAAAAGTTGGATGAGCTTTATACTTGCTAACACAAGTTAGCAGTAAGTTAACTTTAAACTTTGAAAACACAAATGTTCGTGTCATGTCTTAATTGTCTTTCTTTGTAATAAAAATACAAATTGTGCACATAAATACCAAATGAACTGACAATGTACTATAAAATAATGTAAACTATATTTATTGACAAATTTCCAAAACTTTTGTCAAATTTAACATTTCAATATTTCACCCCATAATGAAAATTCTGCCATCCTTTATATTCACTCACATGATGTCACAAAACTTATGCCCGCCAAAAAAAAAAAAAAAAAACACCATAAAAATAGAATTATCGTAGTCCATGCAACATTATATTCCAAGTCATATGATAGCTTTCTATTAGAAACAGAGCCAAATGTCTTTTCACGAGTTCACCCTTACATCTAATCTGAAGGCGAATAGTAGGCATATTTTGGCATGCTGTCCTGGGGGAGGGGTCCGGGCCCGGAGCACAGCCCGAACCCAAATAACTACCCCTATCCCCAATTTGGGATAAATAGATTAGAATTGAGGAGTCGGGGTGGAGGAGGGATGCCGAAAAAACGTGGGACCGGAGGTAGGAAGACTGGATATATATATATATACACACACCTTGTGTGCTATTTAGGATAATTAGCTAAACGAGATGCACCTGTGCCAAATTGAATGATTATCTGATCGTGCTTCTCCCGAACTTTGTTAATAAAACCACATTTGTTAACAGAATCAATGACAATGAAATGCAGATCTATGTGAAGATCTATGTAAAATAAATGTATTTCTTCTTGTTGTTTTTTTTCCCCTCTACTTGAATAATTACGCATATATATATATATATATATATATATATATATATATATATACCCACTCAATTTCCACTCTGGTTATTATTTCTGTAAGGCTGGATGTACTGAAAGTGAAGCTTTGCCTGGGTCATGCAGGTTTTTCCCTTCAAGTCTTCAATCATGTCAAATGGCATGGGTCCACTGGCGGTGCATCTACTTTTCGGTTATGCCACATTTAACTGACTCCTCCTGTCTGGTGCCAAACTGCACCAGCCGCCCGTCCGGCCAGATAAACACAACACGACAGGTACGGCTGGCTCTCCAAACACCACCCTGTCCTCTGCCTCACCCCACAATCACAAATGCTGTCGATTCGCTTCACTCTTATGGACAGTGAGATATACAGAAGCCGTTTCATCCTAATAGACATGTTCTTGTTACATATGACTGATTCTATCCTGAAGAACCCCATGACATCGACCAAACAGAATCTGCAGACGTTTATTGGCACTTTATCCAGCTGTTGGTGAACATTTTGGATTTTGGCACTGGGAATTTTGGTGGAAATTCCACAGAATGGATAAATACTCTTATGATAACCAAAAGATAACCATGGTATCCAAAATATTTAAAGGAATTAATTCAATACATAAACACAGAAATATATAGAATGATAAAACAATAGATGACAAGAAAAAATAAAATGATAGATAGAATGATGAGATGATAGAAAGGACAATAAAACGACATAGAATAATAAAATAACAGAACAATAAAGAGATCAAGACAGATCGACAGAATGATGAAGCAACAGAGAGAACGGCAGAAAAAAATAAATGAAACAGTAGAAAGATGAAAGACAAAATAGATAGATAGAACAATAAAGCGATAGAATAATGAAAGGATAAACTGAATGATGAAACAATAGAAAAGACTGAACGATGAAAGAACTGAGCGACTGATAGAACGATGAAACGATAGATTGAGCGATTGATAGAACCATCTAATAGTAGAACAATAAAACAATAGATGGAATGATAAACTGATAAAAAGAATGAAGGGAAAGAGAGAATGCTCGATATAACATTAAAATGACAGACAGAATGACAGAAGAATGAAACAATAGAATGACAGATAGAACGAGGAATCAATAGATAGAATGATAGATAGAACAATAGAACAATGAAACAATAAAACGGCAGATAGAATGACAAGACAGTGGATAAAACACTAAAATGACAGACAGAATGACACATAGGATGATAAAACAATAGATAGAAGACTAGATATTGATAGGATGATACTTTAAAACAAAAAACCACAGACGGAAAGATAAAACAATATAATGATTCATTAAATGACAAAACAGTAGATAGACAGCCTGATAGACAGTATGATAGAACGATAGATAGAACAATGGATGGATGGATAGATCATTTGGAGGATGAAACATTAAAATTACACTTCTAATCCGGTGTGGTGACAACAGACAGGCAATGGTTTGTGCATGACGGTTTTACAGATGAGCACACTGTAAATAAGATCCATATGTTTACAGATTGCTGTGACGCTCAGCAGCACAGCGTGTGTGTGTGTGTGTGTGTGTGTGTGTGGTGTTCAAAGAGTGTTAATTATACAGGCTGCTAATAAGTATGTATATGCATAATCGCATAAATCTATAATTATCTAAACAGCGTCTCATTACATGCACGTGGTTAGTATTAGTAGTAGTAAATAGTGTAGTTTTGCAGAAGATCAGAGACAATCAGCTGCATTTGGTGTATTTAGTTGCTCCATTACAGTGAAAACTGACCAGATGTAAAAGAAAATAGCACAAATGTAACATTTCATTGGATGAATGAAATCCGTGACCCTGGACCACAAAACCAGTCTTGAGTGTCAATTTTTCGAAACTGAGATTTATACATCATCTGAACGTTGAATACATAAGTTTTACATTAATGTATGGTTTGTTATGATCGGACAATATTTTTGCAGAGATACAACTATTAGAATCTCTGGAATCTGAGGGAGCAAAAAATCTAAAAACTGAGACAATCACCTTTGAAGTTGTCCAAATGAAGTTCTTAGCAATGCATATTACTAATCATATATATTTACAGTAGGAAATTTACAAAATATCTTCATTGAACATTATCTTAACTCAATATGCTAATGATTTTTGGCATAAAAGACAAATCAATACTTTTTTTTTTCTCTTTTTTTTTTTTTGGCTATTGCTACAAATATACCCCAGCGAATTAAGATTGCTTTAGTGCTCCAGGGTCACATCTGAGAACACAAGATCTGAGAAAAATATTTCGGCATTTTAGTTTTTTTTTTTTTATTGCAAAAGATTGAGTCGAATGTAACTACTGTATATCGTGAGTCGTAACTACATGTATATACTGGGCAGACAGGTTTCTAGGCAGTTGCTGGTGTTGTAATGGGTTGCTACCAATGAATAAGATTTCCAGTAAATACATTTCCACAACTTTTCCATTGTGATTTAAAATCTCAGTCATTCCTATTACTTTTGCAGTCTTGTAAATCACTATTTAGAAACGTCCAGGTTTTCCTTGAGCGTGTGTGTGTAAACTCAGAGATGTGCTGCGAGTGCTATTCTAATGAAAGCACTTCTGCCCAGCTCTATAAAACTCACTGTTGGAACTAATGATGACATTCAGGGCCACTGTGGCCAGGGGTTCTGGGGGAATTTTCGACAAAAATGTTCATTAAAAGGTCTAATAATTAAGATATTGATTAATTAGTCCAGCATTGATTTACAGTCACACTTTATCAAGTCAAGGGGTTCTAATTACCGTGCCATTATGCCACAGTCTGACCCGAACATTCTTTTTGTCACTTGTAATGAAAAAGAGCGTTTCTTTTGGCACTGTTTGGATTTTTGACCTGTAAAATTTTAATAGGGACTACAGTGGGAACAGGACATGGATTGGCGGTTAAGTCAGGGCCAGGCTAATATCCCTGAGTCTGGTTAAGTGGCTGTACACCCAGAGTGCTGAAACGCCTCTCTAGAGGGATCTGATTTAACTACTGACTACTTCCTCTTCTCCATATGAAAACACTGGGCTGAATGAACAGGGCCCGCAGCCAACCAATAAGTACAGCACTTAATAGTGCTTTTCATTGCATTCTTGAATCCTCAAAAAATACAACAAAATTCCCCAAAGTATAATTGAGATGGGTAATAATACACAATTATTACTCTACTTGGATACAAGCACACACTTTTTCTGGATGACATTCTGCGCTCGGTTAATGAAAAGGCGTTGAACAGGAATTGAATCATATTTTCCACTCCATAGAGTCAGAAAATGGTGCTTCAGACACTTGTGAGTGCAGTCAGGAATCCCAATTTGCCTGCTGGAAATTGGAAATGGTTGGACAGCGAGGCGTGATGCTGTTAAAGTGTGTGTTCTGTCTCAGCGGCCCGGTGGCTGCAGAGCGCGCTCTTGCTTTAAGAGGGACTGTGGTTTGGTGACGGGTTTGGACATGATTACGCTCCTCGCTATGGTCATTCTCTGAACGCTTCACCTCTCCGGCCAAACAATACTGTCGCAGCTCACAGAGTGAAACCTCAGTTGACTAGATAGATAGATAGATGAGAATTACAACCAACACACAGATACGTGGATACAGCCTGGAGCCTTCTTTTCTGACAAATGCATTTAATATAGATATTGCTACAGATCTGACAGGGTAAAATGAGTTAGAGCAGCTGTGTTTCATGGCATCAAACATCTATAGAGAGAAAACATTCAACAAAATTAGAAACAAATCACAATAAGCAGTCTAATGAGAAGGGGGGTGTTCTTTTCTGTCCTAATGAGATGTGAGCAGTATTACACCTCTGTGATTTGACTGGATCTGCACCTCTGTCCATCCGGACCTTTGTTTGCACTCTTTATTTGCATTTCAAAGAGAGCCCTGGGGAAACTGTCTTGCATATTTACATGTGATTAGCAACTTTAAATGAATATGTCAAAATCTGTAAAGTGTTCAGCACTGACTTTGACGGGCAAATCTAGCCACACGCACACATACCCGTATAACTGAAAATAAACGTGTTTTTCTTCCAAGACAAAAAAAAATAAAAATAACAAAAAAACTCCCGCTGCATGCATGTCAATTCCTGTACTCTTGGAAAATAAAACAAGAAGTGATTTTGAGTGTGTGTGTGTGTGTGGGGGGGGGGGGGGGGGGGGTGCATTTTGCAGTGCAACTATGTTAAACTATGTGCATATGAAAAAGGCTTTTAGCCAGTAATATTTTGATTAATTAGACAACGTTGTAAAAAGTGCTGGTTTGGGCGTTTTGAAAAGCTTAATGCTAAAGAGCAGAACTGACGGTTCAAGGTCGCACAGAACATGCTTAGAATTGTGTGTATGTTGAAGAAACTGTCATGATTCTGCCCTCGTGTCCTTGATTTTTCCTAGTCTTGAGGCAGGATCATGACAGACCCATGTTTTGTGTACAAGCGCATGGCCTTGTCTTTGGGCCATGTGCTTGTGTTGTCTCGTTCCCTTGCCCCGCCCCCCTTGTTAACCTAGTCGTGTCTTGATTGTCCTATCTGTAACACCTGTCGTGTCTTGATTAGTACCCCTATTTAGATCTCCTAGTGTGCTCTGTCTTGCGTCGGTTCATTGTCATTGTGATTGTACCTCAACTGTGTCCTACATTGTGATTGTGTGTGAGATTGTGCTGTACCCGCTGAAGTCCTTGTATTACCGTGAGTGTTTATAGTTAGTATTTAGAGTCCTTGTTTATCTTGTCAGTCCAGTCCTGTTTTAGTTCTTTAGTCTTTACCTTGCTCTGTGTTTTCCCCCTCGTGGGTTTTGTTTTCCCCTTTTTGTAATAAACCCTTTGTTTGAGAATCCCTGTCTGCACCTGAGTTCCTCCCTTGCCTAGACCCTGACAGAATGAACCGACCACCAAGGAACTCAGCAGACAGGAGGCAATGCTGGATGGCATCAGCCAGCCAGCGAGATTGTTTTGAGGGCTCTCGCCTTGTGGTGTTCCGGGGGACCAGGGGAGGTCGTTCCGGAGTGAGCGGGCGAGAGGAGGAGCCCCAGAGGTCCCCACCTACCCAGCTGCCGGCGATCCCGGAGGGTCGTGTCCTGGCTGTGGCAACCCTGGGGGGTCAGGCAAGCCCCTCCCAGAGTCCTGAGGTGCCCTCCTCAGCCAGCAGTCTCCCCATGAAACGAGGGAGACGGTTTTCATGGGAGTCGGCTTCAGAGTCTTCGGCGTCCGAGTCTGCCCTGTCCGAGACCAAACTCCCCCAACCCGCCTCTGACCCAGCTGTAGCCTCTGCACCGCGCCCGAGGAGGAAGAGGAAGAAGAAGGGGCCTGCCGGTCCTGTGACCCTGTCTCCTCCCGAGTCAGCAGCGGTGAGCGTGCCCGTGCCAGCAGCGGTGAGCGCTGGCGTGCCCGTGCCAGCAGCGGTGAGCGCTGGCGTGCCCGTGCCAGCAGCGGTGAGCGCTGGCGTGCCCGTGCCAGCAGCGGTGAGCGCTGGCGTGCCCGTGCCAGCAGCGGTGAGCGCTGGCGTGCCCGTGCCAGCAGCGGTGAGCGCTGGCGTGCCCGTGCCAGCAGCGGTGAGCGCTGGCGTGCCCGTGCCAGCAGCGGTGAGCGCTGGCGTGCCCGAGCCAGCAGCGGTGGGCGTGCCCGAGCCAGCAGCGGTGGGCGTGCCCGAGCCAGCAGCGGTGGGCGTGCCCGAGCCGGCAAAGAAGAGAGCTGCAGTCGTGAGAGCGGAGGAGAGAGCCGCGGCCGACTCTGCAGCAAAGACTCTTGTACAGTCGGTCTCATCCCATAAGGAGCTGCCTATTATCCTAGCTGCTAAAGCTTTTTCTGATTATTTGTCCCGTCTTGTCCAAATTTTAGAAGTCCCCGTCAGTCCTGTTTTGTCCCCTGACCCTGTCCCCAGAAGTCCTAAGTGTCCAGCCGTTGTCTCCCCGTGTCCTGTTGATGTGGCCCCGTGTCCTGTTGATGTGGCCCCGTGTCCTGTTGATGTGGCCCCGTGTCCTGTTGATGTGGCCCCGTGTCCCGTTGATGTGGCCCCGTGTCCCGTTGATGTGGCCCCGTGTCCCGTAGATGTTGTCGTCCCATGTCCAGTAGATGTTGTCGTCCCATGTCCAGTAGATGTTGTCGTCCCATGTCCAGTAGATGTTGTCCCCCCGTGTCCAGCTGTCGTCTCCCCGCGTCCCGTAAGTCTTGCCCCGCGTCCCGTAAGTGTTGCCCCGCGTCCCTTGTCTGCTCCTATCATGTCCCCTGTCAGTTGTCCCGAGACCCCTCCCCGCCCCTCACCACCCAGACCTGCCCGTACCCCCCGTCGTCAGCCTTCGTCCTACCCTCCTAAGATTCCTACCCCTCCCACCCGCCCTGGTCTGTCCCCCATGAACTTTGTGGTCCCGCCCCCTCCCCTTCCCTGTTTGTTTTTTTTTATTTGTCACCCCAACCCTGCTGTTGTGTACTCTTGTTTGCCGTTGTTATTATTAGTCATGTCCTGTTGGTTTGTGTCTGTGTCCCAGTCTGTCATGTCAGTCGTGTCCCGTGTTTGGTGTTCCCTTGAGGAGCGTCTGGAAGCCGCTCCTTAAGGGAGGGGTTCTGTCATGATTCTGCCCTCGTGTCCTTGATTTTTCCTAGTCTTGAGGCAGGATCATGACAGACCCATGTTTTGTGTACAAGCGCATGGCCTTGTCTTTGGGCCATGTGCTTGTGTTGTCTCGTTCCCTTGCCCCGCCCCCCTTGTTAACCTAGTCGTGTCTTGATTGTCCTATCTGTAACACCTGTCGTGTCTTGATTAGTACCCCTATTTAGATCTCCTAGTGTGCTCTGTCTTGCGTCGGGTCATTGTGATTGTACCTCAACTGTGTCCTACATTGTGATTGTGTGTGAGATTGTGCTGTACCCGCTGAAGTCCTTGTATTACCGTGAGTGTTTATAGTTAGTATTTAGAGTCCTTGTTTATCTTGTCAGTCCAGTCCTGTTTTAGTTCTTTAGTCTTTACCTTGCTCTGTGTTTTCCCCCTCGTGGGTTTTGTTTTCCCCTTTTTGTAATAAACCCTTTGTTTGAGAATCCCTGTCTGCACCTGAGTTCCTCCCTTACCAATACCTGACAGAAACGCCGTCTAGTGCTGTTCAATCTTTGCATTCATTTGCATATCTGTTACTGTTCATAATACTGTTAATAATAAAAAAAAATTTTTGAATCATTTTAAAACAAAATTCAATGTTTTGTTGATTTTAAACATTGTCTAGTTCTCCTATATATATATATATAAACCAAAAAAAATCACACTCTTTGCATTTATTTGCATATCTATTTATAAAACTTTTACACTAATATTTTTGTTATTATTATTTCATGTATTTTTTAAATGTCAATGTTTGCATCACACTACATTATTAAAAAATATATTTAAAAAATCTGTGTTTGTATTTATTTGCATACATATCTATGAATACAATATATTAATAATTTAGATTTCATAGTTTATATTTTTAACAAATTCTCAATGTTTGTACTTATTTGCATATCAATGAAAACACAATATTAATTATTTTATGGGATATATATATATATATAATCTTTTCATATCTGCATTTGCATAAAGGCCAATGCTTTATGGGTTATTTACACTCAAGTATTTGCAAATATTCATAAGTTATTGTCATTTCATGGCCATCCTTTGGTGCTTTAACTGAGTTTTACACATTTAGAGCAGATAGACAAAGAACAGCCAGGCGAGCACATCATCAGTTCAGCCATGCAGAAACAGAGGAAAAACACTGTCGAAAGTTCAAAATGTTAAAGTAAGTACGGAGCTTGTGCTGTGCAGAGAGCAAGAAAAAAAAAAAAAAATTTGTGCTCGGCCGAACTTTTTGGAGCTCAAGAAGTGTGGCGTATAAAATATGAACTAACTATGTGATTATTAATTGGGCCCCATTTTGATTTCTGTATTCCGGGCTGCATATTGTTCGCCGGCTCTCCACGGGGTCCGTCTGAGCGCGCGTGTGTCGAGGGGTTCGACCGAGCCGTGCGCCTCAGCCATTTAGAGAGCGCCTCACCGCACGCGCCGCAGAATACCAATGAGCGGGGTTAAAAAGGCACGGCTCCTCACGGAGACGACTCTCCTTCTTCCGTCGGGTCTCCACGGACTAATTTTCAAAACCACCTCTTAATGCGGGCTTGTGTCAATCACCTGAACAGACAGCTTCATCCCCAGATATAGAATAGTTCTTACATTAGAGCAATGCACACCGGCTCCTACACAATGGGGCCCTGTCTACAGGAAGAAAAGCCACTTTAATGCCAACTGGTTTTCAAATAATGTCTTATTCATGTGTTCATGCACACATTAGAATGATAAAAGACAGTATCAAAACATGTAAGATACCAGCTTTTCATTTTTGTGGTTGAGCACACACATGCACGCACACTAAGAAGTACACATTTCAGAAAGCAAGGAACAATTTCTTTCCTCTCCCTTTCTCCCCACCCGCTCGTCTCTTTCAGATGAATGACCACTCTGTAAACTTTCATCTGTTCATGCCGCACGTCTGCTTTCTGACATCTCGCCACTGTGGCACTACCGAATCAAACTTCAAAAGAATCGGCCGCAGATAAAAAAAATCAAATAATAATACTATGGGAACTCATTTGGCCCTGAAAGCTGTGTGTTGTAGTCATTTCACTCCAGACTTCATCACACGTGCTTTCAAAGGCAGAATGGTGAGGACAGGAGACAGAAGCGCTAGAAGAGAATCACGTTTATCGCAGTGTCTTGTTATTTTCAAGGGTCTGCATTTAAAGAGAGTCATTTGGCTTGCATATTAGAGCTGGAATGATGCTTGATGTATCTCATGAGATAAATTATCATTTTCAGGGGCTATAAACTGCACTTTTGATAGTACTTGGGTAGGTGAAGTCAGCTAAAATGGGCTATCAGGTAAAATGGGCCAAATAAGGTTGTAGCATCACATCTCTTAAATATTTTATAGTCAGTCACAACAACTGATCTTGCATTGTTGCTTCAACACTTTTTAACATGTAACAATAATTTTGATTGCTCTGAGTTTCATAAGGCAGGCAGGGCAGAGTGTAAGTGAGCCTGACATAGTGAATTTCATTTATCACCAATACATTTTTTTTTTTTATTAGTCGTGTTGTTTTTCTTGTTTCATGTGTCACAGTAATGATCAATCTACAGGTTATTTAGTTCTTTAACACATCCTAAAGTTTGCATTTTCACATTTTTTTTTTATATAAAATGAAATCGAGTTTAGATGTCAGCAGTTCCTGTCGGGACGAAAGTAACAGTTGTTACTTTTGTCCCGCTACAGTCACAAAAAGTATTTATTTTGTTCCGGTGCATGCTATATTGTGAATTTCTGTGTCTTGCATCATTTCTTACAAATGTTTATGTCATATTATACCAAAAGAATATGTCTGAGTGAGGGTCAGAAAGACAGACAGAGGTCTGGTTTTATCCAGATGTTTTTGAGAGGGTGTTTCTGGACATAGAGGAACATCTCTCTCTGGGCAGCTGCTACGTAACATTTATATTTAGTTTTTAGCCATATCTTAGCCTTTACACCTCCACCTGTGAATTTGCAGTGTTTCCAGATGTTTTAATGCACATTTTTAATTCATGCATAAAAACAACTGGATGGAAACATAAATAGGCCTACTGTTACATTATGTTTAGAGTTTTTTTATTATGCTAATGTGATTGAATTTTTATATTGTGCATTCTGTATAATTTTTTTATTATATAAAAATACATTGAAATTTACAATTAAAAAAATACAGTCAGGTTTTAAGACATCTGATGAAACTTAAACTTAAATTTAAAATGAAAATATGAAAATGTAATTTAATAATTTTTTTGCAAAGATAAAGGACAAATATGTTTGCAGTTATTTATTAACAAGGTCACAATCAGGTATACTTTATAAAAATAAGAGTAACAGAAAAAAATCTAGCTTATATTTTGTGTTACTTTCGTCCCAACCGATGGAGTCGAAAGTAACAATGTGCAACTTATGTTCAAAGTGAAATTATACTGAAGTCTTTCTACATTTCTACAAAATACCACCTGGTATTGTTAGACCACACTTCTGAGTTACTGGCCACAGCAGAAATATATCTCTGTCTACAACATCATCTTTTAAAATGAAGTTTTGTTGGAAAATGGTACTTTCGCCCCTGCTCTCTCCCTAATTTAAAAAATAATCTTCAGTTTTCATGAAAAACTGAATTTTAGGTAGAAATGGCCGGTTAAGCTAAAATGGGCCACAATTTTCAGCTAAAATGGGCTGCACACACACTTTTACACAGGAACTGAGATTGAAAATAGGTTTATAGGCCGAGATGTGTATGCATATAAAATCTAGTCTTGAAAAATAATACCAGACAAAAGTTTTTGAACAGTGAGATTAAAAATAATAATAATAATGTTGAAATGTATTTGCTATTTAAAATGCTTCATATTTGAATATATTTGAAAATGTTATTTATTCCCGTGATCAAAGCTACATTTCTAATATTCTGATTTGCTGTTCAAGAAACTTGTTTTATTCAGCCGAGTAAATTTTTTCAGGATTCTTTAATGAATAGAAAGATCCAAAGATCAGCATTTATATAAAATAAAGCTTTCCGTTCAAAAGCACGAGTCGATATTAATTAGCAAACATATTTAAAAATATGACTGTTTTGCTATGGCACAATAAAGACAATAGTTCCATAATTTACTGTTAAAAATAAAATGATTTCTGCTGAAATGACCTGTGTTGTTCTCTTTTTATATTGGCCCATTTTACCTGAATGGTAAATACCTCAAGAAGGTACCTACGGATAATCTAACTCTCATAATTTGAAATCAGTTATACTTTCTGACATTTAAAAAATGTATAAATATTTATGAGACCCATGGTAATTTATAAAAATATCATTAGATCTCATGCATAGCTTATTTGATGGTATTATAAGTCATTTACCAAAACGTGGCCCATTTTAGCTGACTTCACCTACAAAGCAACATTCTGGCAAATTCTTATTCAGAAAAATCATCCACCAAGCCATATAAAAGAAAATACAATATTAATATGAAAAATTATAAATTTTCCAATTTATAAAGTCTAACATCTGTTAAATTTTTTTTTAAAAATTAAAAAATATCCCAATCACCATCGAAATCAATCAACAACGTCCTTCTCCTTCTTTTCCGAGAAAGATACATATTTAGCCAGTCTGTAACTATCAAGTAAATTGCTTTTTTTGTTTTCGGACAGCTTTCTTTCCTCTTGTCTTGTGACAAAATCTCTCAAGTCCATCAAAACTGTTTATGAATGTGTTGTCGGGAGGCTTTAAAAGATTCGGGAGAGGCAGTGAGGTATGACAGGGCTCTACTCATCAGCATGTGAGCGAATGAAAACATACAGAGGGACAGGAAAGCTGCACACACACACAAACACGCACACACACACACACACACACTTGTAGGCAAGTTATGAAAAGAGTGGTCCAAGGATAAGTATATTTTTATAGAAATCACAGATGAGTATTTTGATTCACCTCAGTGTTAATGAAAATAGCATTTATCATGCCTTTCACATACAGTACGACAGTGCACACACACACACACACAAAGTGCATACAGTGTATATCAGATAGAATTGATTGTCCTTGTATGTGGTGCATTGCATACACAAACGTAAATTTAATTAAAATGCAATTCAATAGCAATTCAATGTTTTGCAGCACCAAAATCCGAATCATTTCTCTTTTGGGTTTTTAATTAATACAACATACAACCAGACAGATTTTCAAAAACCCAAGGTCTGCTCCTGCACCAATGGGCATTACTGAAGAAATTGCCTTGTCAAGGACTGAAATAAATACAGAAAAATATAAGAATCCATGAAGAGGAATTCATGTGAGAATGTATGCACCAAATACCAAAGCAACGTTAAATCCACTAACCAGTCAATGGGGATATGAAATAAAATGAAAATGAGAAAAGAAGAGGGAAGATATGTTAAAACTAGAACATAAAATACAGGGTATGAATGGCCTGGAATGCTTCACAAAGTACTAATGCTGCTTTACTGTAAGAGCACTTGGTGAATGCCTGCTGATGGGTTAACCAGTAGATATTATTATATGTCATGTATTCAGGATGGCAAAATAAAATAAGCAACATTTAACCTGAAAAGATCCTTAATTCAACAAATAATAAATGCATTTGAAAAAGACTCTTCAGAAATGGGGTGCACATTGGTATGTTTTTAAAGCTTAACTATTAACTTTCAAAGTCTAACATAAAAAATGACCTACTTTTCTTGCAGTGCTACATTTCAACTCATCCAATGTCTGTATCTTCCATTAACATGGTGATTATGGCCTGTCCAAAACAAGGCTCTGCTCTTCTTGACTCCCATGCAGCAATTAAAATTAAAGTAAAATGATCAAACAAATATTTACTCTTTAATTTAATTTCCAAATAATAATCACAAAAGTGACTACCCTATATATACTACTATATATATATATTAGGGCTGTCAAATGATTACAATTTTTAATCAAATTAATCAGAATTTTCAGTGGATTAATCAGGATTAATCACTATTTGCAATTACACCTGAATCCTAACCATTTTTTTTTTCTGAAATGCATACCAAAAGATAAATAACAGGACACAGATACATAATTTTCATGTATTGATTCATCATGTGGTTCTTTTTTTCTGAATTTCAAAAGTTTAACATTTACTTAGATCAAATTTACCTGAGTACTATCTCAAACCATGCCATTTAACTACAGATAGTGTAAGAGTTTTAGGTGAACCAGTGGTTAAATATAGCCACATATCTATGAAATTATGCATAGAGAAACTGGAAAGAATGAACTCAGAAACACAAACATGCGCCCTCTGCACTCTGGGCACTCTTGTTTTTGGGAGGTGTTCATTTGCTCTGCCACAATACTTTAGGATCGATATTTTCACGTTCTGAAGGCTTCAAGTGCCAGTAAAACCAAGTAAAAATGCATATGCTTTTCCAAACAGCTGTAATTTTCGCTGCATTGCATGTAGGCATTCTGCGCATACGCAGTGTGAAACACAGGACGCTATAACAGGAAGAAGCTCCAGCGTATCAACTACCAAAGTCGTCTCTGTTTATCGAGCTTGGCATGAATGTATTTGAGATTAACTGGGGTAAAACCTTAAACTTCTCCGGTGTTTTTTATAGAATAACTTAAAAACATCAAACATTGAAACAATTTATATTTGTATGGATGAAAATAATTATTATTTTTTAAATGTTTATTTACGTTATTTAATAATTATTTCATATTTTATCTAGTTAGTTATATAGTTTGCTTTTATTTTTATATTACTTATAACAATATATTTATTATATTACTTTATTATTATATTATAAATCTCAGTGTTTGCATTCTTATCTATCTGAAAATTCTACATTTTATTTAATATTTTAATCTTATGTTTTTGTAAAAAATAATAACCATTATTATAATAAAGTTTACCATTAGCTACAAACCAATTATGTTTTATATGATTCAATTTTGATGTTAAATTAAATTTGATAGTATTATTTTATTTTATATTATATTTTATTTATTTCGAACACCCACAAGACATAAACCTAAAAAAATAAATAAATAAGGTCATATAATATTTGGTTTGACCACCTGAGCTTGACGATCAGCACTTTCTCAAGGTTAAGCATCGAAGTTCACTGATCATTTGCTTAAAAAAGTTCAAATATATTTACCTTTTTAGGAGTTTTGTGTAAATTTCATAAAAAGAAACCACAAAACTTCACATTAGCCAAGCTCTGCCATACATTAAATACATTAAAAAGTGAAACTCATTCCCTTCCATATACTGCAGAGGTACCTACCCTCTTTCCAACCTCCTGGTTCTCCACTGGTAAATACAACTTCTCTTTGTCATGTGCACATAACTCATAATTATGTTTCTGACTCCACTTGAAGGCTGCATGAATGTGTGAGTGAGTCTCCGGTCCCTCCAGAACGTCCTTGTACTGTATCTTAAAGCGAGGGTTTAACAGAAGGGAGTGACTGTCAAAGTAAGGATTCCTCAAAGTGTCAGCACAAAACTGAATCATTGATTCAAATACAATACTGCTGAGGTGGTTCCAGTCCTCACAGCCTGAAATATACACACTGACGAATGAGACGTACGCTACGATACGGTACGGGAGAGAGGCCCACCACAGGCCATTACAGACTCCATTTCATCTCAACCCCCTTTAAAAATAAGTGATTAATCTGTGATCGCCTCAGCCAACCTTAAAACTCTGTCATTATGGCTCTGTTCCAACACGCAGTTAGCTTATTACACAGGCTGCATTTTGAGGCATCATAGGTGCACCTTCAACACAAAGGATGTTCCAAAAGAAACCAGCAGCATGATTACTCCTCATTTTGAACAATGTATACTTAATAGAACGACAGACAGACAGATAGAAGAACGACAACAGATAGAAGAAAGACAGACAGGTAGAAGAATAACAGACAGACAGACAGATCAACATAAAATTTTACATAAAACATAAAAAAGTCAAGAAAAACACAACCTTGGAAGTCAGTCCAAAATAATCATGCTAATGATGTTAGGTGACCACGTTTAGCAATTTTGAGCATGCAACAGACGTGTGTAGTGAATTATGCATTATTCAATTAAAATGAAAGTAAAAAAAATAAAAATAAAAAATAATAAATTATATATATATATATATATATATATATATATATATATATTATTATTATTATTATTATTATTATTTTTTTTTTATTATTATTTCATGTTTATGTTTATTTAATGTTCACAGATAGAAAATAATAAATATAAAAAAATAAATAAAATAAAATATGTTTTTTTTAAATTGTATTCAGACTGGGCTGCAAAAATTGCAAACCCCATGTCAAACAAATCTAAATTAAAACAGCTCATATAATAAATGTATTTAATTTAATACATTTATTGTAAAACTTATTTAAAAATATCATATTATTTTATTTAGTATTATATTTTAGATATTTCAAATACCCACTAGATACAAAATAAATCTAAAATAAATAAGCTCATATAATATTTAGTTTGATGATCATCTGATTATGAAGGTTAAGCACCCCTATTAACTGATAATTTTGTCAAAAACATTAAATAAAAATAAATACACTGACAATTGTGAAAAGAAAGTCATAAAGTAGTAAACTTCCCCTGCCAGTTTCTTGCTGGTAAATTACAATCTTGATGGCACAATGGTTTGTAAAGATTAACAGAATTCAGCTAAACAAATCAAGTTTAAAAGGCAATCGAGGATTGTTAGCACCACAGAAAACAAAGCAGACTTGTTAAATACAGTCCGCTCTGCTGCATCACACTCTAGTGTTCTGTGTAAAGTGTTTCTGGCCTGAAATCTCAGAATGACACACTGAAGCTTAAACAAGCACGACGTCTGCCGTCTTTAGCAGTTCCCCGGACACTCAGGGAAAACACGCGAGCTTGTGAAGTACTCATCCCTGCTGTGAGTCTGAACACAACTTATCTCCCTCACTCATTCCATCAAAATCACTCTTTTTCCTGTTTTCTCAGTCCGTAGTACTATAAAAACCCCTTCATCCCACATACTGAGTTTGTTCTTTTCCCCCGTTATGGACAGAGATGACACACGGCACGAGAAGTGATGAGAAAACTGTGGGGAGGCTTCCAGTAGATTGATTCTCCCATCTCCTCATTCTTTTCTAGTTAGTCTTTTATTGACTACAGAGGTAGGGGCGAAGCATGGGGAGAGGACGGGCCTGGCCCGTTTAATCCTGAGGGCATAGCAGGAAGGTGATCACTTCTTAAGGTCCTACAAGGAAATCAGCGGCATGGAGGAGCACTTAAGCTGCTTTAAAACACAGGATGGGAAGAGTTCAGCGCCGCTTCTCACCGGGGAGGACAAGAGACAGACAAAAACAATGAAGACGACTGAAGGAGAAAAAGAGACTGTAAGGTAAACTGGTTCAGTCAACACATTTCCCTTCCACAGTGTAGTATATTAAGAAGTCAAACGGGATATGAAAGGACATGGAAATTGGAATATAGTTGGGGAACATTGGTTTTCTATCTAGCAAAATCCCAGCAAAAAAAAATTCAAAAGCCGTCACTGAGGTGGTACCGTCTCAAAAGGATCACCTTTGTACCTTAACCATTCATATGTTCTTTAATTATTTCATTTCTTTAAAACTAAGTCTTAATAGTGTATATACAGTAGCATTTATTCTCAAATAAAGGAAACAAAAAGAAAACGAAGACCTTGAAATGTCAGCGAACTATTCCAGCGGTTCACGGTGTTGTCGATGTAATTGTGGGCTCAGTGGATTTCAGGGATTTAGATACACAGATTAAACATCGGAGCCGTTGTCTAATACCAGTGCTTCAACTTTTACCAGTTTCCTCCAGCTCCACGTCCCTCTCCCCCCGGCCATGTCAAGCAGACAGCGGCGGTGATTACCCAGCGTCCTCTGGGAGAGAGAAGAGGACATGCGGTAAGCTCTCACCACATAGCTTAAACTCTATTGCACTTCAAGGCAGGTCAGTCGTGTTTATTCAGGGCTAAACCAAACGCTTTGCCAAATGTAATTCTTTCTTATTTCTATATCTGACACACCGTGAAGAAATAGATATCACAGCCATAGTAGTTTTGACATAAATCACATGCATCTTATGTTACGTTCAGACACCAAAACTAGCACTCACTAGTTATTTTGTAGCAAACTGGCTTTGGAAAGTGATCGCTTATTTTTTTTTCATGCACCATTGGCAGCTGTGAGAGAAAGTACAATTTGGACCCTGCTTACATTTGCATGTCATGTTATCAGCTAACACAAAGTTAGCACAACGATGCTGGTTTATTTTCTGTTTCCACCGCCGTTTTTCTTGATCACAGGCCACACGTGTTCCTTTGAGCCTTTACGTTCACGCCGTCAAATGTGTGAACGCAATGCACAAAGCATCTACCGCATTAACCTGTTCACCTCCACGCATGTGCAGCACTCGTGAAGCAGGAAGATCCATCCCACACAACAAATCTCTCTGATAATGATGCTTTTTTTCCTCTGGAAAACCGCAACTTTGTAGCATCTATTACCGAGGAAATGAGTGCTGTTTAGCACTAAACTCTCCTAAATAGCCCCCTGTGAGACGTGTATCAACACACAGCTGAGCAATGATGATAAAACGCCCACCATACATTTGAGGGGATAAAATATGGAATTAAAGTGTGTAATAGATACGACTTCAGTGGAGTGGGAGAACAAAAAGTAAACTCTAGATAGAGCCGAAAGGTCAGCGGTCGCCGTCATGTTTGAAAATGATGAGCGACACGTGGAAAGCGTTGGTGGGCTCTCAGAGTCTTTGTCGAGGCCACGCTGAGACTGAGCAAAGAGCCGGCTGTCCCAACACATTTCCAAGTCTGAGAGAGCGACTTTAAAATTAATGAAGGGGGAACTCTGACTTTTAGCCAATGTAAAATTTTCATTAATGTTATTATTCCGTTGTCTGCATGGTGCTGAATTTATATCACTTCACATTCCGCGCTCAGAATTTTTATGCCCTGAAACATGAAAATTACTGGAGTCTCGGAGGTGGGAGTGAAAGAAAGAAACAAAACTTCTTTTCTACAGTTCTTTTCCTAGATTGTATCCTGAATATAAATGCATTTGGTCTTTCTGCACTGGCAGTGGTTTCTTTTACTGTTACTGAAGTACTGTTAGTATTACAAATTTGTTATTTACTCACCCTAAAGTTGTTCCAAACCTGTATGCATTTATTTCAGGGTTTGAACACAAAATAATTAAGCAGGCCTTCTTTGAGAATGTTTAAATCTACTTCTTAAGACAGCATATACATTTACATTTTACATTTATTCATTTAGCAGATGCATTTATCCAAAGCAACTACAAAAATGATGAATACAGCAATTGATTCATCATAAAGAGGCAAAGTGTTTGTAATACAAAGTTCAGAATATTAAATCACCATGCACATAAACCCAATTAATAAAACTCAACCACTATATTTTAATCCATTATAGTCACAGAGTAAACACAAAGTGCACACTCACACATACTGTCTACAAATCATCAGTCCCACTATCAGAGCTTCTTTCTAATGCTGTTCATTAAATCTGGGGTCTGTACGATTTTCCCTGCTTGATACAATTACATTTATTCCAGAACTCAGAAATTCTTTAAACTCAATCTTGAAACAAAAATATGCATTAAAGAGAGACAAAAAAAAAAAGATCTCCCCAGCTGTACAGAATCAGTTCTCTCTGGTGTTTAGGGTGCTGATGGCTGTGACTGAAGAGGCCTGAGCTCTCGGGGAGAAAACCTTCTCTGTCAATAGCTCTGAAATGCTATCCTTGTCTCAAGTAGCGCTCCACTTCACGGAGGACTGCTCCATTCTGTGGAGCCTCTAATACCAACTCTCTTCAGATATGAGGAAAACAGTGCCTACTCCCCAAAAGAGCGCTAGCAGCTAAAAACCATCAATTTTTCATCAGAGGAGTAAAACTGGTGAGAGGAAACTTAAATTAAATTTGAGTTTATGTTAATATTAGAATATACTGTAGATGGGTTGCAAATGATGTCCATCTTTATGTAATCTGTGATTGGAATTACTGATATAATTTATAAAGGGATTGTTCACCGCCCCCAAAAAAATATTTACTCATCCTAAGGACATGCAAGATGTAGATGAGTTTGTTTGTTCATGGGAACAGATTTGGAGATCACTTCCTCAGCAATAGATGCTCTGCAGTGAATGGGTGCCGTCAGAATGACAGTCCAAACAGCTGATAAAAACATCACAATAATCCACAGCACTCCAGTCCATCAGTTAATGTCTTGTGACTAGAAAAGGTACATGTTTGAAAGAAATAAATCCATCATTAAGGTATTTTAACTATAAACCATCGCTTCTGGCCAAAATATGAGTCTATAATCCATAATAATGCTTATTCCAGTGAAATCATCTATTCCTGTGGTACTCTCATGTCAAAATCAACTTACATATTTGGACTGTTTGTAGCCAGAAGCAACAGTTTTAAAACCTGTTAAAAATGTCTTATTGATGGATCTGTTTCTTCTTTTCTAACATGCATCTTTTCACTTCACAATATGTACTTATGGACTGGAGTAGTATGAATTACTTCTGATGTTTTTATCAGCTGTTTGGACTCTCATTCTGACGGAACCCATTCACTGCAGAGGATCCATTGGTGAGCTTGCGATGGAATGCTATATTTCTCCAAATCTGTTCTGATACAGAACTATTCCTCTAAATTGCACACAAAAAAGTGCTGCAAATGGTGTTTAATATTGACTCTGAAGAGAAAGACAGAATAAAATTGTTTGCAGACAGCAACGCTCCCCTGTTGCACAACAGCTGCATGTGTAAGACGGTACACAGATGGTGTTGCCATGTAAACAAAAGCAAAAAGCTCCAGAAATGCACTGAGCAATTACATGCCAGTAGACAAGTGAGCAAACACATTTAGAAAAAGGCTATGTTTAAAATAGCACACTACCATAGGCTACTATACTTACAATTCCAGCAGTAAAGGGGGATGTATATTGTGTAGAATATACATACTGTCTGTATACTCTGGCAAATTAAGAAAAGTGTTGTTTTTGACAAGTGTTTACTTGATCCACCTGAAATATCTAATATTTTTCATACAAAACATAATTTAAAAATGTCAAATCAATAATTTAATTTCTCAGATAATAACTGGACATTACTACTAATGAGGTCATGATGCAACTGCATCATGAAGCAAACTGCAATTTTTCTATTAAAAAAAACGTTGCACATACTACATTTAAAGCAAACTATTTTTTATACAATGAGCATAAAGTAAATAGTAAGTTTGCATTCCTATCTGAACATAGACAGTATCTCCATTCCCGAAAAATCCTCACTTGCTTAGACAGTACCTTTGAAATGTTTGAATGAACAAACTCATGCAAGTCTCAAAGTAGACGTGATTTCTTTCAATCGGATGGCCTGCAAACTCTGTGACCCTGAGGAATCAGCGTTCTACCAGCCATCCTGCTTCCTCTTTGATCTCAGGGATCAAAGTTTGGTCAATAAAAATCATCTTAGCATTTGCTCAGAAGGAGAAAAGAGCATTTGCTTTTGCACTAATTGGGAAGCATCATATTTGTTCGCAAGAGTAAGCTCATTTAAATCCTAATAAGCTTTGTAGATTCTTGTTGGGGGATTTTGCAAGCACACAATTGTGTATCGTGTGTTGTTGGAAGTTTGTTAGTTCGGCCTAAATCAATGCTCACTTCATGGGTCTAATTTGTGGAATCTGTAGGGAAAGTAAAGCTGGGAAATTAAGTAGGTATTGAAGTTGTAATAGGCATGTCAATGTCCTGCTGTTTGTCTGAGCCTTATAAACACAGCTGCTCCAAGATCATGTTCATTAATTCAAATCCCGCCACAATCTGGGAACATGCTGAAACTGTGGGAGGAAATGTGCTTGAGAATGGCAGCATGCATACAGACCAGGTAAAGATGGCAGATGGGTTCAACCACAACTACTGGTAAAAAAAAGATTGTAAATTTGACAGTAAAAAAGACTGTGAAATTATACAACAGATGCCTATTAAGAAATTGCAGATATTTATGTATGTAAGCAATACTACACTATTATTTTTCTTAACAGCGCAGACAATATAATAAATACTTACAGTTACACTTATTTAGCAGATGCTTTTATGCAGAGCGACATACAAAAGAGGAATAAAAGTAATTAAAAAATATATATATATGAGCCAAATATGTGTTTTAATATACAATGGTATATTATTGGCATTGTATATCACAATTGTATATATTGCTGTCTCTTTGACAAATTCACATCACATCATAAAGGAGAAATAGCAAAACTGAATTTTGTATAACACTGCAGTATAAAGATCTGGAACAAAAATAAAAAATTTGGGGTGAACTATTCCTTTAACATGCATTGACTTTAACTAACTCACAAACACAGTTATACAGCACAACCACTAGCAGTCTGCTGACCAATCACCTCGCAATTGAGTGAGTGCTCACGGTGTCAAAGGTTATCAGTCTGGAGAAAGAACCGCTGGGCACTGATATCCAGTGCATTTTGATCTTGTCCGGCTCAATATTTGACAATTTAACAAAACGTGTCACATGTTAAATGCGTATGCCATACAACCCTTCGCATGTGATATGATGGATCACTCACCGCTCCAGGGGTTTGAGCAGAAGACAATGTGCCAGTGCATTTCATCCATAACCAAAAATGACCCTACAATCCCAGTGGACCACTGATTCAGGCAGTAAAACATGTCTTATAACTCATTCCTCTGGCAGGTAATGGGATTGAGGTTAAACCAATGGCTGCTTTACAGTTTACAAAACATATAAAGTGTTCACACACTTTTGATCAATGAACTCCCATGATTGTCTACACAACACAGGGACTCGACAAACAAAGTGGAAGATCTGACAAAGAGCAGAGTAGGATCTAAACTCAGCCAAACACCAACCCAACTCAAAATACACCAATCCCAAAGCAAATACACACATTATTAAGAATCTAACTGGTTTCCTTCCTTAATTTAGGTCGCATTAAAAATGAACAAAGTCTATGTTCATAGACATAAGGTAAAAGCCTGATGTCAACTTTGCCTGATTGTTATGTTTAGAGAGGATTTAGACATTTTTCTACCAATTATCAAAAATCGACTTGTCGGGCAAATCAAAAAAGACACATTCACAAAAGACATGCACATATTGAAATAAATTGACTGAACACAGATAAAAGTGTTGTAGTGAAAGGGAAATTAATGTAAGTACAGTATGTCTGTTTAATCTACAGTAAAAATTTGACTTAAACTTGAGCTTTACATGTACATTACCTGCTTATTAGTCATAATCAATGCTAGATTGTGAATTAAAAAGCTATCAATTGTAGGAAATTGAATACATTTTTTTATTAATTTGTAATTGCCGTGACTTTTTCAGGTTGGAAAAGCAGATGGGAGAGAATAATAAAGTAAAATTCCATAATATTTCATGGAACCATGTGCACTGAAATTTGATGAAAACCATAAATGAGAATCAATAATCTATTTCCAATCTGTTTCCTATACTTTAGTTTACAGTTGCTTTGTCGGGATACTTGGAATGAATTTTTCCTTGTAAGACACAAATGTACAAATCAGTAAATTTACAATATTTTTTAAGATTCACATGTATTTTACAGGTCTGACGCGGATGTAAGAGAAAAATGAAATTAAAAATCTATTTTGATATGTAATACCATTATATTTCAATGTTTTCCATGTCTGTGGGAGTTCTGTGTATGCTAAAACACAAATCGATATAAAAAACACATAAAACATCAAAGCCATAAATGAGAATCAATAATTTATTTCCCATATCTCATTCTAAGCTCACGGTTTTTGTTTTTGTTGGGATATGTGTGAAGAATTTTTTTACTTTCACAATGCCAGACGATCAGGTCATTTAAGAGACCCCAGCTAATGGCACACGGCATGCTGAGAGCTTCTTTCTGAAAACGGATCCTGGCGGCAAACAAAACAATAACAGGTTTTTCTCATTCCCTTAAAAGCTGCATAAAGCTTTATTGATAAGAAATACTGCACGCTTCCATAAGCTATCAATTTCCTCTTTGGTCTTAATAGAGAATCTCTTTCAACGCTATTCTTTCAGAATTACACATTTGGCTATTAGAAAAAAGCCACTGAGGTTCAGACTCTTTCCACAGATGAATGCATTAGTGTGTGCAGGGCAAGCGTCTATTGTGATGTCCGGCTACACTATTGTGAGGCACAGTCACTCTCGACGAAGCCTAAAAGGTGCAGGCAACATAAGGTCAGGGCCGTTCTAACTGTGTCCATATCTGAGAAGAAATCAACAAATCTTGTATCTTTTCTCTCCGACTTCTCTCCTTCCGCGCTGAACACACAAGCAACCCAGGATTTTCCACGGCTGTATCAATAGGCCGATATGTACCAAGGTCAGAGTGTAATCTTCTTGAATGGAGCCGACATCAGAATAACGTCCAGAGAATGTTTACAAAGACAAATCTGCCGTCCACCACGAGGCCGAGCGCCGCGATGGAGATCTTTAATGGAAATAAGTGTTAACACGGACACACACCTGCACCAACACTTTGTGTTTTCCCTCCGAGGAGCATCTGGACAGATGAAGTGAACTCTGATTCAATTAACTCGTCCTGTAACAAGGGCCACAGTGAGAAGAGTCGGATGCTGAGTACTATGGTTGGCTCTAGCCTTCATGCCCTCGTATTGAAAGGAGAAGCTCTGGGTAAACAAATATATGAGTGAATGCGCTCTGAACAGGCAGAGCAAAGGTAACTTACTGCAGCACTGGAAATAAACGCGTGATGAGAAATAAAAATGCAATTAAATTTCAAGTTTTATATTTTATTCTGTTAAAAAATACTCTGTCCCACACCAACAACACTCTCAACCAATGGCGTGCGTTTGGGGCGGGAATAACTGTTATCTGACCAATGGCAGACCTGAAAGAGCATTCGGAAACCTGTTCGAACAGAATCATTGCACTAACTGATACACTACCGTACAAAAGTTTGGGGTCAGTATGATTTTAATAATAATAATTATAATACTTTAAATTGATCAGAATAGACATTTGGGACATTTATAATGTCACTAAAGATTTCTATTTCTATTTGTCAAAGAATCCTAAAAAAAAAAGGGTTTGAACAAAAATATGATGCAACACAACTGTTTTCAACATTGATAATAAATAAGTTTCTTGAGCAGAAAATCTGAATATTAAAAGGCTTTCTAAAGGATCATTTGACACTGAAGATTGGAGTAATGATGCTGAAAATACAGCTGCGCATCACAGAAATAAATAACATTTCAAAATATATTCAAATGAAAACTAGTTTTTCTAAACGGTAAAATATTTCAGTATATTACAGTTTTATAAAACATTTTATCAAATAAATGCAGCCTTGTTGAGCAAAAAATACTTTTTGAAAAAAAAAAAAATTCTGAATGTTCAACAACTAGTTGAGTTGTTGAGCTGTTAATTTCAAAATGTAGATTACATAATGTGTAACTGTGTATTTTCTTCCTTTTTCTTAGATTTCAGAGCTTAGGTCTTGAAATTAACAAATCGCAATTGCAAAATAAAATCTTAAAGTTCTGAGAAAAACGATCTGAATTGTGAGGAATAAAAACGCAATTACCTTTTATAGGCTATATTTCCAGGAAATGGCAGAGATAAACTTCCACAGTTTATAAGCTTAAATAAGATGGCGAGAGTTAAAAAGTATTGCGTCAAAGAATATGAACTCAGTATTTAACATATAACTGTGCATTGCTCGTTCTGCATCATGCAGCATTTCTGCTTTCAGTGTGTAGGCCTCCAGACAAATTACTTTGGGGCTGGAAACATGTCGTGTCTGGTTAGGCCACGGTGTAAGAATGAAACGCTGATAGTCCCCTATTGTGGTGTGACAAACCAGAGCGCCAGACCATAAATCAACTGGTGAAGGACACCAACACGAGACACCGCAGGCTCTGAGAGAAAGGGGCGGTAAAGACACGGCCAGCAGTGTGTTTGTAGCTCTCCATAACAGCGACGGCACGTTTCACACGTGTAGATCAGCTGTCATCTCACACTTCTCTCGCTGTGGATCTGGGGAGACGTTCAAAACACAAACCGTTTAAGGGTGAGGAGGATTTTGGGGGGCCGCTGTTTGGCGGGGGGGGGGGGGGGGGGGGGGGTTTGGGGGAGAGAAGGGTCTTTTTTATCTGCGAACGACACTGTGTCACATCCTGTCTGGAACCTTTCATGTTTCACTTCACTGCACACTTCACAATCCCTCTCCTTCCGTCGGCTGCCACCGAATACATTAGCCTTGTTGTTCTGGCAGTTGTCATGTTTTGAAGACATTCAAGTAAAATGCAGAATAATAACAATAGCTGTGATAAAAGCTAATGCAAGTGCAAAGAGAGGAGAAGCCTCAGCTTTATATATGTGCAATCCAAATAAAATATTATATATAGCTTAGCTTGGAATAAATACAGGCAAAAAGCCAAAACTGTAACCGTTTTCCATAGAAATATATATGATTGAAGAAAAAATACAAGAAATTAAACAGAACAAATAATAATTTAGGCGGTAAAAGAGGTAATTTGATATCTTAATATTTAACAGTGAAGTTATTTCTATGCACTCCTTTAAAAAAATAATTATATAATAGCACTAACCTTCATCTTTCTACTTGTTAGTCTTTAAATAAAATTGGATCAACATGAAAAAAAGGAGGGTGGAATTTTTTTCCTTCAGGAATTTATTTTTATTTATTTATTTATCAAGGTTTTGGTAAGTTTCAGAGGCAGGGCAAGTAATTATAAAAGATTATGAAGATAAACATGCTTTTTCTTTAGAATAACATGCACTAACAAATTCACAATAAGTGTGAGTTATTAATTTTCATTTCAAACTGACTTCAAATCAAAATATTGAGATTGTATCATGTCATGCAGTATTTTACTCAAAGTGTAAAGAGACCAATTTTTGTGTTTTGTTTGTTAAAATATTATATTTCAAATATATATATTTCACATTCAATTTTAATAATGTAATTAGCGTAGTAAGGTATAATAAGTGCCAATCCTTATAATATTACTTGAGAAAAATCTGCTGTGTTTGTAAATCGTGGGGGTTTCGGTGAGAACTGTGTGTGTAAGTGTCTCTCTGATTCATGACATCTGTTCCTCCCTGGCAATCTGTGCAAAAATCTCTCAGACACACACACACACACACACATACACATCATATACTTCAATTGATCTTATCTAAAGCCAATAAGCTAATTCTAGCTTATACACCCTAACCAAAAATAAATAAAAGATTAAAAAAAATAAAGAAATAAAAAATAATTAAAAATACATAGATAACATATACACAAACATAAAATAAATAATTAAAAAATATATATCCTTCAGATCTTCTACCTACAATTTTCTTCTTAAACTACAACAAACACACATAAACACACACACACACACACACACACGTTTCAGAACAATGTGCCAAACTATTAATAATTTCTAGAGTTGTATTATTCGTTTCACTTATTTCCTAGCAGATTTAATGTAATCGGAAATAATTTTTGCATTCTTTTTCATGAGATTGTTAATGTTGCCTGTGTGAAGATACTGACCGCACGTGAAGTGTGCAGCAGCAGTGATCTCACATCCTGTCTGGATCTGTCCTGCCCTCTAGTGGCCAACCTCACCTTCAACATGGACCAAATCATAACGAATTATAACAGATTCCAAATATGAAAACCGGATTAAAAACGAGATCAGAAACGAATTCATATGAGACTATTATTAAGAGTTCAATTAATAATGCTATCTGCTTATAAATATGCTACTTCTGTGTTACTGAGAACAAAATGTATGATCTTTTGATAAAAAAAAATTAAATAAAATAAAAACAAATATTAATGGTTCTGTTCCTTATTTCAAACAAATGACTATGATTTTTTTTTTTTTTTTCAGACTATTAGTTCATATTTGGGCTTGCCCTTCCAACATTTACACTTATTTTTTTATTTATTAAACAACTTTTTGATATATTTAAAAAATATTTAAAATATTAATTTAAATATGTATGTGTGTGTGTGTGTTTCAAAGAAAAATGTATGCATGTTAAGTTTTTTCTTGTATAAACAAATTAACAACAAATAATATATCATAGGCCTACATGCCTTTAGGCAATCTGACAGCTATACATTAAAGCACACATTACTTGTTTACTTGTCAGTCTTCCAGTATCAGCAAAATCACATCTGTGTCTGCTAGATAACATTACCCTGTTGACAGATTTATATCAGCAGAATAATATCACCATAATAATGTTACAAATGCTGCAGAAACATGCAAAACTGCCATGTCTCCTGTCAAACTCTTGATGATAATTAATAACACATCAGTATATATTTGTAATCTATACATAACCTAGTTGCTAAAGCAATCTATTATTGTGTGCTAAACAGCTTGAGAGGCAGCAGCGAGAGACGGAGAGATGGAGAGAGCGAGAGAGGCATCAGATGGCCACTGAGAGGTCAGCTCGATATCGAATTTCTTCGAATATTTCACTGAATACCTCCTGGCACTGTAAATATTTTTGACTACAGCCTGGTACTTTAGGGAAGCCGGTTCTCCCCGCACATCACTGCTGCACTTCTAGCCTGCCCAGAAAGAGAGAGAGAACAAACATCGCTTCAGGTTATTCATGGATTGACTCCTCAAATCCCAACATATGCTCCTCTGTTTCCATTCCCAAGCACCGGGAGAAATGGACCATTTCCTCTCTGCAGCCTCCTCTCTACCACCCTGTCCGCTGCTCGCGATGTAAATCAGAGAGAGAGCGATGTGAGCAAATGCAACCCAAGTGCATGTGGGGTGTGTGTGGGCTGCCTGAGTGAAGTTAAAGACCCCATCCAGCAGCCTGTCAGTCCATCGTGTGTGTGTGCGTGCATGCTATTCTTTAAATAACAGTATCAGCTAGATCTGCTTCTGAAAGAAATTACATTGTGTGTGTGAGAGTTTTTAATTCTGCATAAATGAAGTGCTGCATCAGAGATGCTTTTTATTACTCCAATAAGTGCAAAAATGCAGAAGCTTCTAGATAAACCAAGGCTGATTTTGTGCATAAAAAGTACAGTACATTATCATATTCTCAGCATGCTTATAGCGTAATCTTACTGAAAAGATTTGTTAAATTAGTTATTGAAATAGTCAAAAATACATGCATGTTCAGTGAGGCTGCATGCTTGCAATGCATTAGCTGAGTATTAACGTCTGTATTTGTGTTCTTGTGTAAAATGGTTTTCTGCTCTTAGAATATGCAACATCAAAAAACATTAAAAGTATAAAGGCAGCATCTGTATGTAGGCTACTGTAGTAAAAAAGTTTGGAATAACTAACTTTTTTTTTTTTTTTTAAGAAATCTGCATGTATTAGATCTGAAATAGACTCAAATAGTATAGGTAAGGTAATTCTTAAATTTCTTTAAAAGCATCACAACAGCTAAAACCAAAAAGTAAAGAGCAATAAGTCTGAATGGAGGCTGTATGTTAAGTGTTGAACTATTTGCAGTAGTTTAATACTCAGCTTTTGAATAAACCCAATCCAGAACGTTTGAAGAATATCAATGCATGGCTGCCACACAAACACTGTAATCCTCATCCAAATATTTATATTTTGTGTACAGTTCTTTCATACGCTTCTCAAAGTCTTCAGTTTACGTAGCTGATGTGTCACATTTAGAGATCACGTTAATAATAGTCTCTGAACTGACGATCAAACGCTGATGCAAGATAGCATGCGTCACTTTCGACAGATTTTCCAAGCTGTGTCAGAAGATCAAATCTAAAGGCATGTCAGGAAGTGGCATGTTATTTTTATTTATTTTTATTTTCTGTTGTCACACATCTCTCAGTTTGTTTTATTTATTTCTTTAGTTCTGTTCTTAAGATACTCTCAATCTTTTCTTGTTTCCAGTACAAGAGATGTGTGTGTGTGTGTGTGTGTGCTTTCTGCACCTTCCTGATCCAGCTGTGTTATTCCTTGTTCATTCTGCCTTTGATTGCCTGTAACAGCCATCCATCTTCTCTTTGCTTCAGACTTCAGTAGAGTTTCACTGTAAATCTGTTTTAAAGTCCAAACATCCTCACAAACTGCCAGACATTTTTCTAGGAGTAAACAGATATGCTTTTGGCAGAAATGTATATTTCCACTAAAAAAATCATTTTCACAAACACATAGAGTACACACACACACACACACACACACACACACACACACACACTTACACACACACACGCACACGCACACACACACACACACACACACACACACACACACAGATATATATATATATATATATATATATATATATATATATATATATATATATAGCCACACTCTTATATAATCCCGCCCCTAAATTACACATAGAGAAAAAAAAAACATAATTGGTTTATTTTAATGTCAATCAGAGTCGTTTTCCAGCTTTCCAAGTGGGTTGTGTAATATGATGTTCTTCAAACCGGACTAGACTTTATGCCGCTAGTTAAACGTCTGGCTACATGATCTTCACTCAGTCAAACACGGTTTCATTGGAAGAGTTAATACATTTTTTTTTTAACAAATAAATAAATAATTCAACACCCACTCACATACACACTGTCAGACTAGACTAGTATAGAAGTCAGTGATATTTATTCAAGAAAACGCATAAACATTACATACTGAGCATAAAAAATATTGACCAGCAGCCCTTTCCTGTGTGTTACTACCCACTGCATGGTGCCACGTCTCAGGTGGTGAGAACTGACCTCTGGGTAAATAAAAAAATGCATCCAATGCATGAGCTGTAGCTTTTTATTAAATTAGAAAAAATGCAGAAAGCAGCATGTTCCCCAGTAATCTCAGACACTGTACAAATCATTTGTTCAGCATCCATATTTCTTCAGTCCACAGGCTTGCGCCCCACACTTCACCTCAGAAGACACAACCTCTTTTCAAAGAACTAAATGCCACAAGCTTTTCTTCCATCCTATTTCTATTGGAGTCCCACTGGCAAATGCATGGAAGCACTTTGAGTCAATTCCCCTCAGGCATTGGTAAAAATAGAGCTTTTTTCCTTTGTCTTTTGAGACTTAATGACTCTATTGCAACTCCATGGAGAATCGCTCTCAGTAATTGATTATTAAAACTTGAAATTGCAAAGCACATCCATTATTTGATGAGTGAATGTGTTATCCTCGTAATTAACAAAGCAGGGTGCTCACCGTCCTTCCACACCGAGACCTCGGGAATAAAAAAAAAGACAGAAAATCCTGGGGTTAAGCAGACAAGAGAGAGACCGCTCTGAAACACTGCAATTAGCTTCAACTACAATCTATCAGAACGAGGGAGAAAGAAAGAAAAAATAGAAAAAAACATGGCCACAAGCCTGTGTCCGTTTATTCCCTCGGCCTGAGAAAGAGAGAGAGACATTAAAAGCAAGAAAAAGTTTAAAGAGGAAGTATGTTCAGTGCAAATTGCATTTGTTTTAACTGTCTGAGTAACAAAGTCTCCGAGTACTGTGTTAATGGGCTGTGCTCTGTAAATAACTCTCGTCTTTAAAGGAATAGTTTATCTCAAAAGGAAAATTCTGCCATTATTTAGTCACCCGCATGTCTTTAGGAAGGAGTTTTACACAGATATTATGCATACAAGATTTCAGTGACCACGGGAGTCAAGCTCTATAAATAGCATCATGAAAGTCGTTCATTTGACTCATGCTTAATATTCTAAGTCTTCATATGAAGTCAGATTATTTTACATGATAATCTGAAGCTCTGAAATCTAATTCATGTTCAGATTCAACATTCTGTGTCTAGTTTGAATGAACTTAGATAAATATCGGCTGAATGATTCAGGGATATACTTTCGTGGTCTTGTACGGTGAACAAAACAACATTAGGGAGAGCAATAATGACAGATTTTTTATTTTTGGCAAAAAAAAAAAAAAAAAAAGGCTTGAATTAAATTCCAATGTGACCGAATTATTTCCAAAATCTCAGTCTCTCATTGTGTGTTCAACAAATGAAAAAATCCTTTGAGATAATTAAAGATTAGAGCAACATAATTATCAGGTCACTGGCAGGCATCTGGTATTATGCTACATATTCTTAATAAGAAGCATGGATAGCACTTATAAACGTGATTGTTGATATTTTGCCAATATAGGCATGCAAATACTGTATTTAATAGCAGATGAGACTTCAAAAATACTACTATTGAACAAATGCTTTTTTGAAAAGTACAGCATATATATAATTTTTTTTTTTTTTTTACAGTTCACATAAAGTGTCTTGGTACCCTGTTTGCACTATACAGGCACATACTTTAAATCTAGCTTCATATCTGCAATTTTGAGTCTAAATATTACTTAATGATTAGTTGGAATGGCTAATGTATCATCAATCAGTGATTCATAATTAAGCAATATCATACTCACGCTCAATAAACAAGAAATTAATACTATAATAATAATAATAATAATAATAATAATAATAATGCACAAAAATGATCTGTATGAAGAATTTCAGTCAGGTTCCATGCCGCACCATAGCACAGAAACAGCACTTGTTAAAATTACAAATGACCTGCTCCTTGCATCAGATCAAGGCTGCATCTCCTTTTAATGCTGCGTTCGACACCATAGATCATGACATACTCATACTCTTCGTGTGATATTGATTAACTACATAAAATTATATAAATATATACATTTTCTAACCCCCATGTCTTGAATTTTGTGATCATTCACATGCATTCATAAATTCATTTGAATACACCGAATAATGTAGTGAAAGAATGCACTCAAATGCACACGCGCACTAGTATGACTTCATCATGTAACTTTACATTAGCCTAGATGCATGCACTTGTAGGCACGATTGGTTTAGTTTTTGAATATACTTCCTACTGTTAAAAGGCACATCATTAAAACAAAAAATACGAATTCACATATCACACATAAACACGCTTGGAATACGTAGGCTAATTAGAACTAGCTACTAAATTAGTTAAAAATATCCATATACAGCTATGATTCGCTAACCCCGAACTGACTCAAATGATTCACGCTCCGAACTACCAAACTGACTCAAATGATTCGCGAATCTGCTTTGAATTCCCGAACTGACTCAAATGATTCTCGAACCCGCTACGAACTCCCGAACTGATTCAAATGATTCGCGATCCCCGAACTGACTCAAATGATTCGCGAACCCACTACGAACTGCCGAACTGATTCAAATGATTCGCGATCCCCAAACGGACTCAAATGACTCGCGAACCCGTTTTGAACTCCCGAACTGACTCAAATGATTCGCGAACCCGCTACGAACTCCCGAACTGATTCAAATGATTTCGTGATACCCAAACTGACTCAAATGATTCGCGAACCCGCTTTGAACTCCCGAACTGACTCAAATGATTCGCGAACCCACTACGAACTGCCGAACTGATTCAAATGATTTGCGATCCCCAAATGGACTCAAATGACTCGTGAACCCGCTTTGAACTCCCGAACTGACTCAAACGATTCGCGAACCCGCTACGAACTCCCGAACTGATTCAAATGATTCGCGATCCCCAAACTGACTCTAATGATTCACACTCCATACTCCGAACTCCCAAAATGACTCAAATGATTTGCACACCCACTTTGAACTCCCGAACTGACTCAAATGATTCACAATCTGAGGTTCCCATCCAAATCAAATGACACCCCCAGTGCTACTATTGGCTTAGTTCTCTAATTTCATAACATTTACTGAATTTAAGATATGAAAAGTATGTTGTTAACAAATGAAATATCAATATTTCCATTCTGAACAGCTTTCCACGTTGAAACATCCATGAACATAACCAGGTGAGCAGATCACTCTCTCACTATTTGATTGCTCTAGTCTTTATCCACTCATCATCATCATCATCCACCAATCAGAACACACGAGAACTCTTTGACCACAGGTGCTGTGCTTCTAAAACTCTTGCAGCAGCTCAACACTGGTTTTCTCTGAGGTGGTCGGATCACATCAGATTGTTGTTAATCTTGCAGATCATGACTTATATCTACTCTTCCTCTCCCTGCAGTTTGGTCATATAAAGATTCCTCCTTTGAACTCCCACCTCTTCTGTGGGTTTTATTGTTCTGGGTCTGAATTTGGGCTCCTGGGGTCTCAAAAAAGAAACATTTTCTATCTCCAAGATGAACGTTATGACAACACACTCTTGAAAGGGTTCATTGGGGTTCTATATAGAACCATAGGTTCTATAATGACAAGAAAGAACCCTTTTGGCACAAAGGTTCTTTAGGCTACAATATATAGTGATATTCTCAATGTTAACAGGATACAGGTTTAACTCTTTCGAAATACTTCTGCTTAATGTTACACTGTCAGACATCTCTTGCTCTGGCTACTGTGTATAGACCTCAGGGCCGTGTACGGAATTCCTAAAAGAATTTGCAGGTTTCCTCTCAGACCTTCTGGTTACAGTTGATAAGGCGCTAATCATGGGAGATTTTAATATTCACGTTGATAATACAAATGATGCATCAGGACTTGCGTTTACTGACCTGATAAACTCTTTTGGAGTCAAGCAAAATGTCACTGGGCCCACTCATCGTTTTAATCATACGCTAGATTTAATTATATCGCATTGAATCGATCTTACTGATATAGATATCGTACCTCAAAGTGATGATATTACAGACCACTTCCTTGTATCGTGCATGCTGCGTATAACTGATATTAACTATATGTCTCAGCGTTACCATAAGGGCAGAACTATTGTTCCAGCCACCAAAGACAGATTTGTACCCAAAAATACACATGAATTAAACGAAATGACTGACAACATGGGCACTATTTTCTCTAATACATTAGAAGCTGTTGCCCCCCTCAAATTGAAAAAGGTTAGAGAAAAACGTACTGTGCCATGGTATAAGTAATACTCACTCTCTCAAGAAAGAAACTCGTAGTCTTGAACGCAAATGGAGAAAAACTAACTTGGAAGTTTTTAGAATTGCATGGAAAAACAGTATGTATGCTCATTTAAACTTATGTTTTACACACAATAATGCCAGCCATTTAACAAAAATGGTTCCAAACAAAGCAAGAACAAATCAACAATGTGTCTCACTCCCCCTAAACAGAGTGAATGATTCAAATGAATCATTTATAAAGGCAGCTGAACAAACAGTGATTCTGAAAGAATCCGATGAGTAAATGATTCCATGACTCGCACAAATACAGCACATTCCTGAATTAATCAGAGTGCTTCACAACATACAATGACTCAATCATATAGATTATAGACATCACTTGACGCAACCTACTGGTGCAACAAAATGTAACTGGAAAAAAAACGCTGTAAAATACTGCTTTAATATTCTCTAAAATACTATATCTAATTAACTACTCCTAGGTAATGCTGTATGACGTCCTCAGCAACAGAATGAACCCTGTGGTAGTGTCTCCTTCTGTTGTTATGTGTGTGTGTTTTACAGAAGCCCGACAGGATTGTTTACAGTAGAGTAAAGTCACTTGCCTCCTGTAATCCTTGCTTACTTTGCTGGCGGTTCACTACCTTTGGGGCTTTGCTGCCATTAGCACTGGCATTAATGGGAACTGGAGTTGTTCGTGCCTCGGGGCCCAGGTTGACCCCTTTCGAGGGAACACTTCCTGTGACACGCTCTGGTTATGTACCTTCACCTTCAGTCACAGCATGCTTCATCTCAGCTCCTGACCAGGTGCATCCAGCAGACAACAGCCTGGGCACTACGGCTGATTTTCACTAAGTACTTACAGTGTTTATGCTAAAATTTGATGAATTGTTGCAATTCTTTTTGAGGCAATTACATCAAATCAGCCTATATGCCACTAAAACAAACATTTTTCTGGACAAAAGTGCTTAATGCATTATGTTAAAGATGAATGACAGCCACTGTGTGTGCTCTTTTCCATTGCAGACATCTTTGTGTGCTAATGCACAAACACATAATTATTTGTCCAACTGTGCATGCAACACAAAACCTCTTTCCATGCATCATTTCTTAATTTGTGTCTTTGCATTTGTGTCAAACACAGTCATCACTGGATACTTCTTATTTGCATAAAGTTCAACTTTTCTACACTTTGTCAAGTTCCTGGCCAAAATGAAAGACTTTCACTTTGTTGCTGCAAGTTGCTTGTATAACATATAGGTTTCCCAGTATATTAATACCTAAGTATTTTATTGTAAAAAAAAAAAAAAAGACAATTTGCATCATTATGCATTATTAAAAATGTGCCACTGAAGAGGCGTTTTTTGTGTATTAAACTATTGGTAACATTTCTATGAATTTTGTTAACTTTAGTTAACATGAACCAAGAATAAATAATACTTCTACAGCATCTAATAATATTAGATAATAATGCATTTTTAATATCAAATCATAATACAGTATATGATCTAACATGAACAATGAACAAAAGTAAGGTTAATAAATGCTATAAAATATGCATCACTCATTGTCAGTTCGTGTTTGTTTAATGCATTAACTAATGCTAACAAATGATAACTTATTGTAAAGTGCTATCAAAATGTTTTAGTAAAATAAAATATGTAAATATAGCCATTTATAACTTTGAATTGTTATTCTGGTGCATATGAAGGGGTGAAATGACCAGCTGAAGTGTGCATTTTTTTATATTTATCAATATTTCTCTTGAATATTATACATATGCAATGTATAAAATATCAGATAAATATGAAAATAGAAATCATATATATATGCAAACACACACACAGGAATACTATCACAAGGTTGAATAAAACATGCAAATAAGAAATAAATACTATTGTTTTGAGCTATATTGCGGAGCACTATGTATTGTAGGAAGCAGGCAGTCAGAGGAGGGCCCCAGACACTGGGCCCTTATAGCCAAGCAGATCACTGCTATCCACAGGCACTTTGGACTACATTTAGCAGGATGAATTCATTAAGGAGCGCTTTCTCTCAAGTGCTCTCTCTCTGTAGAACCCTGCAGCCAAACACAGATCAATGGGGAAACACATCCACAGGAGCGTTTAACAGCAGACCTTGGAAGACGAGGAGTGTGTTTAAGGCATCACTGCATCTATATCCTCCAGATCTGAGAAGTGAAAGTGTTCTGCCGCTCGGGGTGGGAGGAGAAGAGAGACGCGAGTTTAAACTCACAACAGGGATTAAGAGCGGTTCGACTATCACATGCACGTTATCTCATACGAACGGTGCACAGGATTTGTGATCACTACAGAGCTGCAGATTCTCACATGCCACCCAACGGGTCACTCAGCAGATGGCAGCCAGAGAAACATGCTAATTGTGCAGTGTGCACTGCAGATGCTGCCGAAGGCAAGGTCTCTGACAACCGATTTCTCAATCTTCCAATATCAAACTACTGTATCAGAATGATTGTGTTATTGTTCGGCACAAGATATTGCAAAAGTATCAGTATGCACACACACAAACAGTGACATAAATGAGAAAAAGCACAAGCTATTTGCACCAAGTTAAGGTAGATGATCTTTTAGTAAACAGTGATGAATACAGTTTGTAAAAAGAATATTGTAAATAGCAACAGATAACATTTAGTTTACTCTGTTTTTTGATGGCAACATGCTGTGATACTATATTTGTACCAAGAGTAAAGTGTCTGACCAGTAGTGAGGGGTAAAAATAGCCTTTGCTATCAAGACTGGTTATTTGTACTTGGTGTTGAAAAATAAAATAAAATAAAATAATTTAATTATTAAATTAAATAAAATTAAATTAAAAGAATAAAACTGCACGTGGTGTTATTAAAGCATGAATAAAATTACTTAAAAATGTACTTGGTGTTATTAAATGACAAATTAAATAGATTAAAATTAACTAAATAGAAATATATAGAAATGCATGTAATATTTTCCTAGAAATAGAAATAGAAGTGAAGAAAAATATAATAAAAGTTGACAGTAGGGTTTCAGGAATTCTAATAAAAATGAGAATATGAATTATGCAATACTGTATACAATATACAATAAAATACAATCTATATTTATCTTATCAAATAATATTTTATATTACATACTACTTTTTAACTGTTAGTATGTATTATTTATTACAAACAATTGCATAGTATTAGAAAACATTCCTCTTTCTCTCCTTTTTTCATGAATTCAGACAATATTAAGAATCAAACATTACTGTTTAACATATACTTTTTGTATGTTGCCCTCAACTAATGTATCTGCTAAATAAAGTGTGTTTAAAAACGCAATGTCACCTTGTAGAAGTAGAACAGCACTTTCCGAAGATCATCCATCCAATTTACAAATGATTAGTCCGATTGGGTTTTGTTGCTAAAAGCAGAAGAGAGAAGAACCAGTTTAACAATCATTTACTGTCATCTTGTGGAGAGAGGAATGTAATGCAGTCCTACAGTGCCCTGTCTGTGCAGTTTTACATATTTTAGATAGTTTATTTCACTGTTCTGTTTATTTGTAAATCAGAGATGAGTAGTAATTGATTTCATGTAATCTGGATTACGTAATCCGATTACAGAAATCTAGTATTTGTAATTAAATTCTTTTTTCAATCTTAATCTGACTACAGTTACGTTTTTATGGATAACATTGTTACATATTATTTACACAATATATATATAAATTATTCATAATTCCCAAATTCCTATTTATTCCTTTTTTAATGTTTCGGAATGCCAGCATTTTTTGTTTTTTAAAGTAGTTCGTCTTCAATCATAAAAATAAAATAACATCCAAATTAAAAGTTTTAGAAAAAAAGTTCCATGCATGAACAATGTATACACAATGTTTTTGGGAACTAACAAACATTCTTTTAACATTACTTTTAACAAATAACCAATCAAACGTGTGGCTTACTTTCTGTAATATAAAAGTTGTTGGTTCTCTCACCATTGCAGAAGTTCCCTCAACTGTGTGGCTTTGCCCTATACCTTCTGTCCAGTTGGTCCTGAACTGACTCCATGGGGTTTGATTCTGGACACTGAGCTGGCCCTCCAGCATTTGAAGTAAAGGTTGTCCTGTCATAGCCCGGAGGTTTGTTTTGTGTCCTTTTCTTGCTGTAGGATGAACCCCTGACCCACTGTAGGTGAGTACCAGAGCGTTCAGCATTGTGTTGGAAGGATGTGCTTGTGTTTTTGCTTCAGGGTACCACTCACCTCGAGCGAATCACAGACTCTGGATCCAGCAAAGACCCCCGGAGCATCATGCATCCTCCTCCATGTTTGACTATTGGTGTCACACAATAAAAAACATCCTTTCACCTACACAACACCAAAAAAAAAAAAAAGAAAAAAAAAACTGTGCAATGGACCTTTCTTGCAATCATGAATAGATGGTTCTTCATGGGCTATTTTGTTATTCAGAAATTGCATGACTAAAACCTTTGACCTATTGATAAAAACTCAAAAGTTTGCACAACAAAAGCATGATTATTTGGTTGAGCAAAAATAATCATGGTTTGCAAGACTTTGCATCTTACAGATGATTATATCATATTTGACAGCCTATGGTTGAAAACATAGGGAATATATATTTTTAGGGACTAATTCTAGCTGTTAACTAACTGCTTAGCATGCATATTAATAGCATATTTGCTGGGTATTAGTGCTTAATAAAGCACATATTTAAGCCTTATTCTGCATGACCATATTTTCGACCCCTTAATCTGACCCCATACCTAAAACTACATTTTAATAAGCAGCCAATTAAGAGTTTATGGAGGCAAAACTAATAGGCCTAAGGAAAATATGACCTAAGATCATTTTCGATGGAACAAGGTTTTTTAAGTTTATTTGCTGTCAGTGTCATGAAACATACAGGAAATACAAATACAAAAATCTGTTTCATATTCATTATGAAAAACAACAACAACAGTTCAGTGCTGCACTGAAAATAAGTTTACTGTAAATGAACAGGTTCACGGTTACGGAGGAGAAAACATTGATCAGATATGATCTGATTGACATTCTGGAAATATGACACGTAGTATAATTAAAATGCTGTTTGATTAAACATAAAAACATAACATGTCCAAGCCAGATTTCACCTTAAAAATAAAAATCATCATAAGAAATTTCTATTTTAAGATAATTACCATAACAAAACTTTACCATTTAATCATTACTGCAATGCAGAAAATAATATAAATGAGAAGTCTTGGGGAAAATGTGCTTAATCATATTTGTGTGTGTGTGTGTGGTATGACCCAGTTCTTGAGGTTTTGTGAGAAAAGCATGAATTGAGAAGATACGCATACTGTACACATACTCCAGCATTCACACAGCTGTAAGAAAAAATATGTAGATGAATATGGCAGCAATAACAGAACTAAATATTAAAATAATAACAACAGTAATAAAACTAACAGTCAGAAAAAAGGAAATCTTATCATATATTGGATCAGAAATCAAGTTGCCAGTGTTCAAACTACAGTGCAGTCATGACCTTTGCCATCAGAAAGTCTTTAAAATGCTTTTCTTTATTGTATTTTTGTTTTAATACACAGCTGTAAAACTATTTATAATCTTAATTTCATTTTAAATGTCATTCTACAAGAAACATACACGTAAAATATCAGAGAGAATGCAGAAAGCACACCAATAGTTTGTTTCTTCAACAGAAATCGCAGCCCATGACGTTGATTTGGACAGTTTTATCCAGTCTATAGCTTAGTTATTGGACAAATATACTGGCTATTCAAAACGGATCATTGGTTATTCGTTTTTACATGAGCTCTGCCGGATCTGTGTCATCAGGTCTGTTTTCATAAAAAACTGGAAAAGATGTCACTTTTGATCGTTTTACTATTAAAAATGTTCCAAATCAGGTGCATGACATGCTTTACCTGAATTCTGCCACATGTCTATAAAACTCTATTTCAAATGTACAACAGTTGTTTGATCTGTCATCCGTGTTGACGTGATTTCTCTCACCCATGCATGCAGTTCTTGAATGTAAACCGTGTTGGCCATCATTGGCTGTCATCGGGAGGAGGTGATACAGCAGAGGATCATCTCAAGTGTTCGTGTTATGTGCGTTGGTGACGGATCTTCATCTACGGCATGCAAAGAAACAGATTCTCTTCAGCAAACACGTCGTTTATAAAATACCTGAATTTTTCTGACGCATGATAAATAGAATAAAAACAGCAACAGTTTGAGCTTATTAAGTGTTCAGATTATGGCTATCCCATACCATTTCAAGCCGAGTGCACATGGGACCGTTTTTTCTCATCAGACTGTGCAATAAAGGTCAACTTTAGGTCAGACTGTACATCTCATACATCTCAGCTTAAACTTGAGTCATGACTAACAGCTTTAACTGGATATTTTATTTTTTATTTATTTATAACAGTAGCTCTAATATTGCCCAAATGGATGCTGGCAAATATTTTATTTTTTATAAAAATGTATGCATGTTTTATTAATTAATAATTAAATCTGGTTCCAGTTGAGTGCTGTTACTGATATATGTTTGACCATAAACTAAAATGAAATTATGAGTTTTATTAATATTTTTTTTTGTAATACATTTTATTTAATAAGGTAAATTAAATAATGTTTGTAAAATAATATATAATAATAATGATAATGATGATAATAAAAATTATTATTATTATGAAACTGTCATGAATCTATTGGGGGTACAAAAACAAAAATGTTGTACTTATTCATGCATAAAGAAAAAGGAAAAAATTAATAAGGTATTTTTCCATCAACAATGAATGTAAAATAAAATGAAAACATGAGTGCGGATCATGATCTCCTATACTAAAATAAAAAATAATAAGTAGAATATTTTTATTAAATGAGAATTAATTAATCTTTAATTAAAATGTAAAAAAATAAATAATAATAATGAAAATTATTATTATTTATAATTATATTACTATTTAATATAAATATAATTGTATATTCAGTGTTCCTGTAGCTCAACTGGTAGAGCACTGCGTTAGCAAGCAAGCAAGTGCAAGGTTGGGGGTTCGATTCCCCGGGAACACATGATATGTAAAAATTGATAGCCTGAATGCACTGTAAGTCGCTTTGGATAAAAGCGTCTGCTAAATGCATAAATTTAATTTAATTTTAATTTAATATTCCCGAGATTAAACTGTGAAATGACAGTAAATCGTTGCATATGCACCCGGCTTGACTTTGTTCACAGCGTACAGAGAGCCAGGTCTGCCGTTAAACATCAGTTTTGTTTGATAGCTTAATAAGGTGGTCTCATCCACACTGAGAGTCTCTGTATCAGTACATTATACATTCCCATCTACACTGCTGCACCACAGACGATCATCCCTCGCTGAAGTCCAGTCTCTTTAGTGATGCTCGTCCATCTCAAAGTCTTAGAGTTCAGACCCTAATGCTCATCAGGGAGTGGACAGTGAAACGGTTTCCTGTCCAAGGCACAAGCTGATGTCCAGAAGGTCCCGCAGCGGTTCAGAGGGCGATGCGGGCACAGTGATGTTTCAGCTTGCAGGGCAGAATGCCTCTGTTCAGCTGGTAAAACTCAACTAGCTGCAGCAGGTCAGTGAAACGCGTGTGTCCGTCGTCCAGACTGTAGAAGAGCTCGCCGTCCTCTTCAACCTGACAGTCCCACACACACACACACACATACACACGCATGGAAACAAGGTTGTTTGGTGACACTTTAGTTTAAGGTCCAATTCTCACTTTTAACTAACTGCTTATTACATGCATATTACTAGTATATACACACATTCTGTATGACCGTATTCTACATCCCTTAATCCTGTCCAATACCTGAACTAAACAACTACTTTACTAACTATTAATAAGCAGCAAATTAGGAGGCAAACGTCTGGATTAGACCTTAAAGTAAAGTGTGATTGGTTGTTTCAAATATCTTCCTCTCAAATCTGTGGAACTGATACTTTAAGGGTAGTAAAAAAATGTAAAATTATTAGCTAATTTTGATAGTTAAACAAATTATATTAAATATTAAATATTTTATTAATATTTATAAAATATTATTAAACACACAAATTATAACACTCCTTAAAACTGTGACATCCATGCATTTATATGCATTTTTTACACACATACTATAATATTTTTTTTTATTATTTAAGGATAATACAAACTTAAATATAATCACTAACTTGCCACTTTAAACCAACACTATCCTAGTTAGCTCCTACTGAGTGACAAACTTTTTTTTTATCAGTTTACTCAAAAAAATGGCAAAGTTGTTACTTGCAACACATTTTTTTCTGAATAAATTATACATTTATTATAATATATATTATTATAATATAGTTTTAATTAATATTAATACTTTTTTAGTTTAATACATTTTTTCTAATTTGTTCAATTAAATAAAAAATGTATTATTTTTATTTAGAAATAATAGTAATAAATTGTAATTAATTTATTGAAAAATCATATTTTGTACCGTACTCGTGGAAAGTGCTACGGTTCATTTGTGTTGGGTCAGACTTACAGGAACAATCTGAAAGTGTTTGATTTTCTGCGTGTGGCACAGTGACAGGACAAATGTCCTCGGGTTACTTTGACTGTCCCTCACCAGAAACACCCTGAGAAAAGAGAAAGAAATGACTCAGATTTAGATCCAGAAAACCAGAAGCTTCAGTTTATTACATCTTCACAATCAAGTGCTTCGAAAATGACATCATTGTGTAACTAATCAATAAGAATAACAACATCTTAAATGAATATACCCATCGATGAGGCCCTGCTGACTGATTAGTTTCTGAGCCTCGTCCCGGGACAGTTTGCAGTGAAACCACGGCTGAGCCACATGGATAGCTAGAGGAGAGAATGACATCCTTATGTCAGACAGACGGAGGGAGGGAGGAAGGGATCATCAAGTTTTTACTCTGTTTGGTTGACGTGTGTTTGTGCGCTGACCTATGCTGGACAAAGAGCTCTGAGAGGCGGACGGACTCCCATGAGAGCTCAGCCTGTGGCAGCTTTTCCTCTAGAGAAGATGAGAACACATACAAGTATATATAAAGTATTACATTTCTTTATATCATATTTCAATATTTTCTTTAACGGTCTGATCAAATAATGCATCCAAAAACAGAGATAGAACAAAAGTAATAACTGCACTTAACTGTTCACACTGGATAAGTGAAAAATTTGTGGAAACAACACTAACACTATTTATTTATTTAAATTAAGTTTATTGCACAGAGGCTATTAAAGGGGACATAACATGGATATTTTATGATATATATTTTTATATTATGAATGTATTATGTTTTCCTTGAGGTTCACTGATAATGTTAAAGAGTAATTTTTCACTAGGGCTGTAGCTATCGAATATTTCAGTAATCGAATATTCTATCAAAAATTCCATCGATTAACCGAGTAATAGGATAAAATGTGTTTTTGCTTATATAATAAATATTAATTATGCAAGAGAAAATAAGACTCCTGGGTCTCTTAAATTTTTGTATATTTTTTAAATGCATAGAATGCAATTCATACATCAAAAATAAACATTTAATTAGTACCCATTGTTTCTCTGTCTGTACTTCTACTGTGAACAATGACAATAAAGTTGACAGATGAAATTAAGTGCATTTAATTGCCATTCAGTTGGGGTTTTAAATAAAGAATTTTCTGAGATGCACATTAAACATTAAACACCTAAAACATTAATTTAATTTATCTTTTAATTATTGAAAATTAAGCAAACTTAACTTTTTGGTACTAAACCGCAATAACGAAACTAAACAGAACTTTTATTTTGACGGGTTGGCGTACCTTTACAGTTCTGTGTATGTGATGTGACGCTAGTTTTACTCAAATCAAACAGTCAAATGCTCATGAAGTGACTAAGAGAGCAGTTCTGGAGATGTTGTTCATGTGTTCACGTCCTTATTTAGTAAGAAAGCAGATGCTGAAATTACCGTGAGCATCACTCACGCTTCAGTGTGTGTAATAAAGGAAGATGCGCTTTTGCTGCATTCATTAACAGAGACACGCAGAACATGCAGGATTCATATTTAAATAGACTGTTCCGGCTTAATATTTACAGATATTAGTCCATATAATGATTTGATGTAAGTTCAATGACCTATTTTTGATTAATCCATAAAAAATTTGACAAATTCCGTGCCGTTCCGCGTTAAACTGTAAATTCCATTTTTTTATGACTGGATTCTGCATCGCAAATAAAGCTCTATCTTGCAATGGACACATGCCACGACGTTCTCTTTACGTTTGCCTGCGCCCTCAAATCAAAACACTGCTGACTCCTTGTGTCTCCTTCCGCTTTGTGGGTGACGCAAACGCATTGTAACATTAAAAAAATAATAATAGCGAAAGAACCTGACGTGAGATTTAAAATAAATTAAAAGAGGCAGAGGAATTTTCCTCGATCATTTTTTGTAATCGAGTTACTCGAGGAATCGTTTCACACTTTTCACACACACACACACACACACACACACACACAAATATATATATATATATATATATATATATATATATATATATATATATATATATATATATATATATATATATTAATGTAGAAAAAAAACTTAGTCATTCTGACCCTCTTTTTACAATGCTCCATTTTTAAGGGGGATTTCTGATAAAGGCGCATAACACACAGTTTCGCTAGTCTCATGTTAATCTTGAGAACCTATAGAGTAGAATTACATCCTTCATATCTCTGAAGAGTCTTCATCACAGTCTGACACAATCTAGTATGCAGTGTGTGTTACCCTCCACGACAGGCCCTCCTCCACAGCCACTGACAGCACCTCTGACGGGTTCTCGATCACCCGACTCTTGTGTCCTGAGAAGTCCATGGCCACCAGCGAGTTCTCCGAGATGCTCCTCTGAAAACACATGCAAAGACGCGATAGTAAATCTCACGAAAAACATGACCATTTCGCCCCCCAAAAATGTACATTTCTGAATTCAGTTTCATATTTGATACATTAGCTTACATATTCATTTTATGGCTCATAAATCTCATACTCGAGGAGGAAAAAATATGCAATTTGGTGCATTTTTGCTATAATAATTTATATGGTCAAAAAGTAAGATGCTGGGTAGTTAGATATTGAAAATTTAAAGGCAGAGTAGGTGATTTGGTTCAAAAACATTTTTGTTATGCTAGTTAAAAGTCAGATCCCTTAAAGCAATCACTTATTTAATGCTCTATATGTATTAATATTGTTTTTGGAAGGTGTAGGACTATAACTTGTTCTTCCAATCATATTCTGCGGTCCGAGGGCTATGATAGGCTGTCCTCTCTGCCTGTAAAACGTATGTATTTGCATACCTCCATGCACCCTGTTCGCTCAGACGTGATCTGTCATCAGCTCGTTCTATTACATTACTGCAGGCCGAGCGAGAATGGAAGGTGTTATTATTGTAATATTATGTGCTTTGTACGGTAATGTTTCACCAGTGAATGAGACATGAGCTAATCTTACAGCGTTGCATTCAACCCTCATCCAAATTCATCGTGTCGCTGGTTGGCTTCTGGTCTGCCTGACTGCTTTTGTGTGTTTTGGAGGAGGCGTGGCTTTGGAGAGTAATGTGCAGGGAGTGTGAGATCTTATGCTTTCAAAGCTATTGCCTCTCCTATTCCTTTAATAATATCAATATTTAAATTTAGCTTAAGTTTTAGTTTTAGTTAACTATAATAACCCTGACTGCACAATGCATAAATTATAAATAAATTCAATTGCTTCTTTAAAGCAGCTCTACAGAAGATATTAGTGTTATTAGATCATCTATGAATTCTATGGATCTACGAATAGCCATTTGAACTCATCTATGAATTCAGTCTCACTGGTCTTAGTCTGAGATGGATTGTTCTTTTTCTACATGAACACTGGTTACTTTGTTCAGGCGCCTCTGAAGAATTGTGAGTTGAGAAGGGCTTACAGCTGTGCTGGTTTTCAAGAGCAGACTCACTTATCAAACAAAAGAAGGACTTCCTTCCACAGCGATGCCTATAGCGAGGGAAGCAGTGTTTATGACTTCTGAAAGGTCCTTAATCTCAGCCATGTGCTCGTATCCATACAAACGCACTAATACATGAGCACTGAGAGTTTATGACAATGGATGACACAATAGCTTCACCTCATTCTGCATCAACTGCTTCTTTGTGTTTGAGGAACAAAGTGAAATAAAGCAAATCCAGACACACAAATGGGACCTATAATACACCCGGAGCAATGTGACGCAAGGCAAAGCATACGTGTGTTTGTTAGTTTCAGTCCGGGAACGTTCGCATTGTCCTGTCCAGTGCCACATCGTTTAATTAGCAAATGCATTTGCGCTCATTTGTGCGCCCATGGGCGTGCTGGTCAAAAAAATAGGTGTGTTCAGGCGTAATACTGGCGCGTTACTATTTTAAGGAGCTGAAAATAGACTGCGCCGTAGACCAACTCAAAACCTGGTCTAAAGTCTGCCGCAATGTTTTTTCTTTGTATTTAAAGAATGTGTTAGTATAGGCGGGTCCACAATGCATATATATATATATAAAATTTTATGAGGAAATATATGGAGGCCATAAGAGACCGTGCATTATAATTTTTTCCTGTCTTGTTCTCTCATAATCAAAACATTATTTTCTAGCAATACTGAAATAAGAAGAAGTTTTCTTGCAATCATGATTTCATTTTCTCATAGCAGTTCACCATTTTTCTACTCATCTGCAAACCATTTAATCATGACTTGTCAAAGATCATTCTATAAGCATGCAGACGTTTTGGTCTCGTTGGCGATGAAACGGACCGCACGGACGCTATAGTGTCTGAGATGATCGTGTTGCTGCCTTCATCTGAAGTGTCAGACTGCTTCAGAAGTCTGACTATCACTTACATCAAACTAAAACCCAATTCACTCATTCATGATGCAGCAAGATATTGAGTTAAGAAATGACTTCTGTTTCCACAAGACCAAGGAAACAAGAGAAAACTAATTTTAAGAAACATTTGTTAAATCTAGATTACATCTTGAACTTTTAACCTTGAACCTTTGAGTCTTTTTAAAACGATAAAGTGCTTTCGAATGAAAACAAGAAACCTGCCAAGGATATGCCGAGCAGAAATGACAGTATTTCAGTGCAGGTTTCCACTGTACGACTGTACCGTGTTTATGGTTATTGTGGAGCTTCTCGTGGTTTAAACATTCTGCTGTGCTAAACATACATGACAGATTACGGACTAGAGTCTGCTCACCATTGGAGAACTCTTCTGCTTCTGATAGGGCTGGGTGAAGTTCTGGTAAAGCTGCATACCATACTGTGAACAAACAAACACACACACACACATCACAGCTCTGTTCCACAGCCTTCATAGACAGCTGCCTTCTGAGGGAACATCTTAACTGAGATATAACCTCAAAAGGCTCTGATTTAGAATGATACAAATGACTCTGTAGTTAAACTAAACTCCCAGGTAAAAAGGCTATTTATTTAAAATAAATAACTACATTGAAGCTATTTAATGTAGCCAATATATCTTTTTTTTTTCAAACTAAAAAAATAAAATAAATATAAATATATATACATTATTACCAAAAAAATTCTAAATCAATTCTTTTATTTTGAACATTCTATTCATCAGAGAAACCTGAAAAATAAAATCATTTTCCACAAAAATATGAAACTGTTTCCAACAATGATAAAAATCAGGTTCTTGAGCAGCAAATCAGCATATTAGAGTGATTTCTGAAGGATCATGTGACACTGAAGACTGGAGTAATGATGCTGAAAATACAGCTTTGATCACAGGAATAAATTACATTTGAAAATATATTCTAATAGAAAATATTTAAAAATCTCAACGACCCTAAACTTTAGAATGGTGGTATACATTTATTCTAAATACAGCTTCTAAACTGGATAACACATGAGATATAACGCATTACACCAACACAAATAACTATATTACTTTGCCACTCATCTCGGCGGAAATCGTCTAATCTAAGTGAAAACGAATGACTTCTGGCTGCTTTGTTTTTGCAGTTTATTACGTCAGGAGTATATTTAAACAGAGCCTCAGTTTAAGTTTGGAGCTGTCGCTGAGAGATGTGATGGGGACAAACCTTACAGTGAGCCCGTCCTCACCTTGAAGAGGCGCATGGCTGTAACCCAACATGTCCTGGTCTGCTCATCATCTGCACAGAGCAGCTTCAGGTCACGTGCAGAACTGGACTTGCTTGCCTGGATGCAAGGACACATCTACACTTTAGAGCTCAGTTTTCCTTTCAGATAAGATCTTTCATTAATTGACATGAATGAATGGTCCAAAAAAATTTTTTAGTTTCATTTCAATGTATCCTTTTTTTTTCTTTTTGATTCATCCATTTTTTTATTAATTAATTTATACAATTTATTTTTATTTCTTGTTTCTTTTATGCATTTTTATGATCACTATTTTCATGTTAAGTGCGTTGAATTGTGTGCACTTAATAAACTTTAAGTGCACATATAAATAAACTTTGTCTTGTTTAATATTTTTCATGATGCTAAAGTGTATAATTAAAAGCTTCATAAAAGCTTTTAGAAAGTTACAATCGTGTTTTTACTTGGCAAGATACAGTCATGCTCCTGAAACAGCGACACATCTTTTAACTAATACAATACAATACATAGATTTTACAATGCATTTTTCTAATATTCCCTGTCACACGACAGAGCAGAGATCAATGTTTTAACACTTGAGAAACATTACAAAGGTCACGAAAGATAAGGAGCCAGACAGATTGTTTGATGGCAGTTTTATAGAACCCACAATAAACAATAAATCTGAGACATAATGAGGCTTTATTATATCACAAAACCACTTTTAACACTGACCTCGACTGCTGCAATTGTTTATAATCCAGTCTTACAGTGAGATCATTTATAAAGCATGATTTGAAGACAGAAAGTGTCTGGAAGTCTCTGCACTGAATTACCTTCACACAGAAGCCGTAGTCTGTCGGGGCGCCGTAAACTTTTTTGGCAGATAATAACGTGTAGACGTCACTGTCACCGAACTCTGCAATGAACTGCAAGTGTCTGGGTTCCTTTAGAAAATAGAAAATAATAATAATTCAACATTAAAATAGGAATTCCACTTACAAAACCAACTTAACTGCTATTTATTCCTAAATTAACCATTAAATTGACATGCAAACTATCTACAAAACAAATAAATAAAAGAAAAAAAGTTCTCCGTTATCCAGTTGAGTTTGTGATCAGTTTATCAATATAAGTTATCTACAAATATTTACATAATTGTTATATATTACAAAACAGAAATTAAAGGAGTGAGAAAAGTATCTGATGTTCACCAAGAAAAAAAAAATTGAGTAAATTATAATATTGTAAAATATTATCACAATTTATAGCAACTGTTTTCTATTTGATATATTTTAAAATGTAATCAATTATGATCCTTCAGAAATCATTCTAATATGCTGATTTGTTGCTCAAGAAACATTTCTTATTTTAATTAATGCTGAATACAGTCGTGCTTCTTCATATTTTTGTGGAAACCGTGATAAAGGATTATTTGACGAATAGAAAGAACAGCATTTATTTGAAGCAGAAAACTTTTGTAACATTGTAAATGTTTTCAATGTCACTTTTGATCAATGTGTCCTTGTTAAAAAGTGTGTAAAAAATCAGTCATTGAAAAATATTGAACTATTCTATTTATGATTTTTTTGTTTTTGAAAGTAAATCGACAATTATGCTCAAGTAAAATACAGCAATATAGTGAAATATTATTGAAATATAAAATAATCCTTTTTTATTTGAATATATTATACAATGTAATTTATTTCTGTGATCAAAGCTGTATTTTCAGCATTATTCCTCCAGTCTGCAGTGTCACATGATCTTCAGAAATCATTTCTAATATGCTGATCTGCTGCTCAAGAAACATTACTTGTTATATAGTTAATATCAATGTTATAAATAGTTTGTATGCAGCTTTGTATTGTTAATTAATTACAAATATTAACTAACAATTAATATACAATATAAACTCCTTCTTAAAAGTCTTCAATCATTACAGTCAAAGGTGTGAGTGTGTATGTGAGTGCATTTGCATCGTTCCAGCGGTAAACTGCTGTACCAAGAAATAAATCCAAACATGTGAGACATGAACGACATCTAACGGCCCGTCAGGATACGAGGACACGTGTGGAATTTGTAATGTAATATAGAGAAGAGAATGTGTGACCCATCACAGACTAGAGACACAAGACTTGACCGGTGCACATGAGGAGGGATTGTTAAAACCTGTTAACCTGCACCAGAACGCCCTCGACCTCAATTAAAGAAATACTGACAGCCAGACAGTGTTTCCTGCAGCAGTTTGCTGAAATTCAGTTTACTTTGTCTCAGCGGCTGCACTACTGCTGCTCATTTACACTCTCACATGCTTTCAAATTGGTTATCAAAAGTACACGAGTATCTAAAGTGGATTTGAAGAACATTTTCTCACATCTTTAAACCTCGTAGGATTTGTTGTTTTACATGAAGTCAATGCCGCAAGCTCAAAATGAGAGTAAGGCTGTTGTCTTCAGTTACACTGAGACTGTAATATGCACATCCATAGTGAGAGATAGCATGGAAGCCTGTTACAATGGCAGGAGCTTTATCTCAGCAACACTGCAAGTGAGGCGAGCCAAACGAAAAAGACTAAAATAAAAAAACACAAAGCCAGGCCTTGTCTCACCTTTATAAGCCTCACCTGTCTCATTTCCAAACTGACAGAGACTAATAAAAACTGGCAGAACTCTTTCCACCTTTGACACTAAAATATAACAGCCAAAAAATACTGAATCTGGTCTGAATGCTTGGCTGAATTAATTCACTTATGTGTTTCTTCAAAACTCGCACTTATGTTTTCATTCATTTTAAAGACTATATATATATATATATATATATATATATATATATATATATATATATATATATATATATACACACACACACACAGACGTAAAAAATTATTTTTGTTATATCAAGGTCACATTTAACACATTGGAAAATGTTCCACAATACCTTTATTTAGCTACTTTTCAAACGTTTTAATGCAAAATGTTAAACTACAATATTAAAATGCGTAAGAAAAAACAATATTGCACTTTCTAATAAAAATTAAAAACTAAACCATGTGAAACATTATACAGATGTAGATTTGACTGTGTATAATAAATGGCATCATTTCCATCATGACCAACATTTTGGTTCCTATTTTTATTTATTTATTTATTTACGTTACGAGAGTATCAGTGAAGACCTTGAGAGAATATGAAATATTAATTTTGAAAATTTTTATTAAATATAATTTCCAATCAAGCTGCTATTTTGCCAAATTAGTTGTGTGCATTATTATTATTATAAATAATATTATTAATAATTATTTAATTTTTATTTTACAATAAAATAAATTATACATTACAATAGAAATATTTTCTTGCAGCATTTTCTATTGATTTTTTAATTTAACATTGCTATTATTCTTATTTTGATGTGGTGCTGTATCCACACCAGTGACAAAGCAAAGGTAACACCAATTTAATTCCAAAAATGTGCAAAATGTAATTTATATTCCAGTGTTTGTGGACGAATAAAGTAATGAGCATATGAAGTGTATATAGTGTTTTATGAGGGGTTTTTTTAAGTACCAATAGAAACAGCCCAATATCATGAAGTGGATAGCGAGCTCCTGAACAAAAGCACTATTGTAGTAAAAAGAACAAAAAAGGGAAAGTAAAAGAGCGAGGGCAGAGCAGGTTGGCACAGTAGTGTACGAGTACACAGCTCACCTGTTGTGTGACTTTGAAGGGGGTTCAGCTCTTGGCATACCAGGAGTGTTACACAAAATCTGGCTCGACCAGTTTGACTAAGTAAGCCTCATAAAGCTGCACTGTTATATCTGACTATATCTCATCTAGTAACGAGGCTGCATCAGATAAGAGTCCGAACCACAGCACCTGAATGGACCTGTACATTTCTGCACAATCTCACAACTCGAGATGCATTTCAGACAAGCAGCTCACATTTGAGGGATTCTTAGTAAGAGCAAGTGGTATTAAATTAAACAATTAAAGCAGATCCCTGCAGACTCTGTGAAACTGAGATCAGAGGTGGAGAGATTTAGTGAGGAACCTCCCCAGAACATGACGATCTAGACCCACCTTTGATGTGCCCTTGTTGGAGAAGTACAGTCCTGATCTTCGTAACACAAAGTAGAACTTCTTCCAGGATTTCCTGCCGTGCTCTTTGGCGTGAAGGAACCCGTGAATCTCAGGACAAGAGCTGGAACTGAGAAAGGTCTGAAGAAGGAACATCAGACACAACACGCTAAAACACACTCCATCTCAGTCTTTAACCAATTAAAGATGAACAATGTCACAAACATATTTTACTTTATTTTTTAAAGTAAAAAAGTACAGTAAACAGACAATTATTATTATTATCATCATTAAAATTCCTTGATATTAAACAAACTTTAACTGATAATGCATAAATATATATGTATGCATGTGCACTGAACGTTTCGGCAAAACAGCAGTCATTTGAAAATCAAATGGCTTTTCTTCTCTACCATTAACACTCACTGTTCAGTGCAAAATGCATTCAGGGAAACCTCAAGTATTGATGTCTTGATGCATCCTTGATAAAAGGGGAGTAGTAAGAACACATTTGGGGATTTGAACTGTACTTGGCTAGAAGTGAACTTTAAATTGCAACAGTACTTGGGCAATGACTGATGACAAGTCCACAAGTACAGACAAAAGAGCATATTGAGAAAGCGCTAATGACTCTGTGTGCCTTTAATAATAATCATAGCATAAGAAGGTTGTCACCTGTATAAGTTGTGAGTGGTTCATGATTCCATTGCTTTCACTGGAGACTGACACCATTTGCTCTGGGAAAAAGTCCTGCAATGACCCACAGAACAATTGTTTTCAACATTGATAATCAGAAATGTTTCTTGAGATGTAAATCAGCATAAGTTTTTTATTATTATGAAAGTCTGTAGCTCACTGGCTCTGAATACACATACGGATAAATCATGGTCACAGAAGGGGATGCTCTCGATCAAATTATTTAGGCTATGCATCAACATTCACAAACCACTGTCCACTGTTATTTTTAACAGTAAAGAATGCAACAAGCTCGTAATCATGACTTTATTAGGTTAAGTTGGAAATAGGAAGTTTCTGATAGCACATGAAGACAGCAGAGAAGCTGTCTCGCTCAACGCAGTGGAGTGCATTGTTTTGTTCACTTTATGGTTTATTATTTTGAGTTGTATGGGACACAGTAACACACGGCCCTCTCACAATATATTGCTCTACAGATCTATCACTTTTGCTGCTCATAAATATTCACACAATCATGCAGCACGTATCAGAAGATCTGTGCTCCAGTGCGGTTAGTGCTCACACTCACTGATCTATATATAACTGAACCACGCTCTTGCCCACCTCTTCCAACCGAACCAGGAACTGCTGAACAGGGTCAAATGAACCGGGCTTTGAGGGTCAAACGTGCTCCGGCATGGTTAAGATTGCCTAGTGTGAGCACACCCTAATTATCCTCCCGCATCCCGCACACACGAGTCTCTACCCCACTAACCAAATGATATTACACTTTTGTTCATATAGAAGTAGGCCTACTTCTAAATTAAAAAAGAGCATAATACACTTATTTTAAAAGCATTATTAGTTTTGTGCATAATGTGATTAATTGCAGACAATAATGTGATTAATCGCGATTAAATACATATATATATATTATATTATATTATTATTATTATTATTATTAAAATAATCACATGGTGTTCCTTTGCAGCCTGAAATGAAGATGGACAGTCTTTGTTTTATTCAGCTGTATTACCATCCAAGGAAAAATGGAATTACAGTTGGAAAAGGAATCACCCTTTCTATCGATATTTTGTTAAGGCACCTTTTGTTTTAATTACAGCCTTTAGTCTGTTGGGATTTTTTTCTAGTAACATTGCAGTATGTGCCAGCTCTTCTTAGCAGAACTGCTCAAGTTCAGTTCAATTTGGTGATAACCGTTTGTAGACTGCAGTCTTCAAGTCATTCCACAGATTTTCAGTGGGGTTTAAGTCTGGGCTCTAACTAGGCCTTGCAAGGACATTCAGCTTTTTCTTCTTCAACCTCTGTGTGCTCAGTTCTGCTGTGTGCTGTGGGTGATTGTCATGTTGGAAGGTAAACCTTCTTCCCATTAAAAGCTTTCTAGCAGATGGCAGCAGATTTTCCTCAAGAAGACGGTATTTTGCCCCATCTTTCATCCAGTTTGAAACAACGTCCTGATCCAGGCAGACTCTCTGTCGAACCAAAGACCTTCCACTTCCGCTTTATCCCAGAGATCTTTTGACAGTGCCTTGCCACCCATAGTTGACTGTTTGCTTCAGTTGCACTAGCAAGGACTGGAATGCTCCAGGAAAGCTCTTTTCATGCTGAACTGATCAAAATGTGCACAGCTGATCACAGTTGAAACTCAAATGTCTTTGTGTGCCATTGAGAAGGGGGGGGGGGTGATCCTTTTTCCATCTCAGTAAATACAGATGAATTAAAAAACTAAAACGGTGTCATATATATAGGTTTACTTGTCATAGAGACTTGCAATTTCATCTATGTGACACCTATTACAATGACATCTGTGAGGTATTAGGAGCATTTTATATCAACTATAAAAGAAAGCACCTAAAGGCTCTTTGTTAAATCTGGTATTAGGATCTGTGACCTTGAAATTCACAGAGTTAGTGATCCGTACTTTATTATTTAGGCATTAGCTTGAATTCTTAACCGGTTCAATTAAAGAGCCCTATTGTGTGCCTCTGTTTCAAACTTTAATGACCTTGAACAGGTAACCTGGATGTTAGGTTAAGCCTCAGCAAATCAATTATACATTAGCATGGCAGCCTTTGTCACGACACACACACACACACACACACACACACACACACACTTACAAGAGGTTTTTTGAAGAACTCGTATTTGGCATAATTCTTCCTGAAGTACAGACAGCAGTGTGAGTCCATTCCCCAGCCGGACTGAACCTCTATAACCGACTCATGGTCTTCTATGGTTCTCTCTGCAAATCACAAACAAGAGATTGTTTGGTACATGCTTATGAATTTATGAAACATACATGTGCACTAAAGCAAAAAATGTGCATTCAAGAACATAAAAAATTCAATGTGTAACCTATTTGACTAATGTAAGGTGATCAAAAGTGGATATTTAACCAGAAGAAAATGTAGGTTGGGACTTTGTAACGTGAACAGTGAAGTATTCAATTTTGATAAAAGATTATGAGGACAAAGACAGGATGCATTAAATTAATCAAAAGTAACAGTCAAGACACTTAGAGTTTTACAAAGTCTTATGGTTTGAATTTCTATTTCAAATCAATGCATTTAAACTTTCTATTCATCAAAGAAATCCTGAAATGAAGTATCACAGTTTCTACAAAAATATGAAGCAGCACAATTGTTTTCAACATTGATAACAATAATAAATGCTTGAAAATAAATGATTTCTGAAGGATCGTGTGACACTGAAGACTGTAGTAATGATGCTGAAAATTCAGCTTTGATCAGAGCAATACATTACATTTTACAATATATTACAGTAGAAAACATAACATTTCACAATATTAGTGTTTTTTTTTCTTCCCTGTATCTTTGATCAAATAAATGAAACTTTGGTAAGCAAGAGACTTATAGTGTTAATGTTTTCCAAGTTATGCACAGTAGCAACTTCTGTCTAACATTTCTTTATCTTGTCTAGCATTTCATAGCATTAAACACATCTTATCCGTTTAATTGTATGAGATTGTACTGCTCTCGTGGGTTTCCAGCTCTGAGTTTTACCATTATACAGGACCGTGGGCTTGACAGATTAATTATTAGCACTCTTTTTAAATATTATGCCTTGATAATGAGCAACCTTCAACAGTCATGAGAGTTATGTGTGGGGGAGCTCGTTATTGCACTTTATCTTTTAATATTATTCAGCTCCTGCAATCCTAAATGCATGTTTAATGACTGAATGGACTGTTTAGAAGCAGCCATCTGGATGAGTCTGACTACTGTTATCTCATACTAATGAATTCCCATAGCATTACTGCAGTGCACGGACAGATCTTCACTGCAATACTGCAATAACGCTGTTTGCATTGGTTATGACCAAACATCATCTCCATGCTGTTGATGATCTCTCTTCAATTCAAGGTTTCACTTCATCTCTATATTTTCAGCCTTTTGAAAACACTCAATATATGTCAATATTTATGTATTTGATGATATTTAGAAAATATGTAAATATTTATATAATGGTTTAAAAGACAATCGTTTCAAGTTAACCATCATTTTAGTCATAAAAAGTATCAAAAAGTTGCAATTTTACATATCACTTTTTCTTCGTATATTGCTGCTAGTAATTCTTTGTTGATAACTGAATGACAACAAAATGTAGCAACTATGTGCATCACTGTTATTTTCATATCACTGAGATACAATAGTGTTTCTTAATATTTTAAATTACACTTTATTTTCATATTTTCTGCTTCTGCTTTTTGTCATTTTTTTTTAAATATGTCTATATATATATATAGTATGTATATAAGTTTGTTATTTCAGTACTTTAAATACAAACTATAAACTAAATGAAAATGTCGAAGTCAAGTAACAAATTATTATTATTTTATTCTTTTTAATGGTTTTATGTTTTTAAAGTCAGAGATATCAAAGTAGGAATATCCCACATCTGATTTAATTAACAGTCATTTTAGTTAAAAAACTTAATTAAAAGTACGCTACAAATGTCCACCTACTTCTACCAACTTAAAAATGTAGATTGCTTTAATCAAGAAAATCAACTAATCAAACTAACTGTACAAGTTAATTAGATTAAACTGACTTTAAAAATCAAGCTAAACTTAAATGTTGAAATTATTTTGATAAGATAAATTTATTAAAAATACACTGTGATGACTTATTGATCATGTCATTGTTTTCAGTGAAAGAGTATTTCTACTTCGATCATATATCTATATAAATATATCTATCTATCTATCTATCTATCTATTTATCTATCTATATATATATAATATATAAAATTTTTCATATTTCATACGTTTTTAAGTTTTTCATCTAATATATATATATATATATATATATATATATATATATATATATATATAAATATATATATATATATAAATATATAAATATATATATATATATAAATATATATATATATATATAAATATATATATATATATATATAATATATATATATATATATATATATATATATATATATATATATATATATATATATATATATATATATATATATATATATATATATATATATTATATATATATAGTTCAAGTACTACAATCACTAAAACTAGAAAGGAAATAAACATCAATTCAAATAGAAATTAATATAACAATGAGGTAATAATAAACAATGAATAAAAACGACAAATGCTTAAAGTCAAATTTCTAAAAGTTTTAATTAAAGATATACAAATTATTCAAAATATTAATACTGAAATTACTTTTTTAGTATATAAATAATACTAAAATAACACTGGGTTGGATGACAATTTTTTTAAAGAAAAGCATGCTTCAGAAAACCTATAGCCTACATAAATACTGCTTCTTTAGAATGCACATCCTCCTTATAATAATCAGTTTAAATTGATTATTACATTTTTTCATATACTCTTTATATGTGACTGTATTGTATTCGGTGACAATGCAGCAAAAGTATTCTGTGTTCCCATTTGTTGTGGTTTTTCACTGTATTTTGGACTTGCTTACCTATACTCAGATGTGGGATCTGCTCAAACAGGGTCCAGCTGTGGTCATCAATGCAGTGGTTCTTCAGGATGAACAGCTGGCATATGTCCCGGGCGGTGATGTCACTGGGCACCTCCACTGCACGGCTGGTGTTGTCTTCACTGTACACTTTGATTACCTGCAACACAGTAATGAATAAATGAGACCAGAAAGAGGCTTTGGCTGCATTCACAATTGAAAACTATCAGACTGCCTACATACTAACTAACTAGCTTAATACATACAAACAGAAAAAAATAAAAATAAAGCTGATAAAGTTTTCTAAATCTTTTTGAAAGGAAGTCTCTTCTGCTAACCAAGGCTGCATTTATAAAAAAAAAAGAAAAAAAAAAAAAAGGAAAATCAGTAATCTTTTAAAAAAAATTTACAATTTCAAATAACTGTTTTCTATTTAAATATATATTTTTTGTCTGTAATTTATTCCTGTGATGCGCATTACTCCAGTCTTCAGTGTCACATGATCTTCAGAAATCATTCTAATATGCAGATTTGCCGCTCAAGAAACATTTCTTATATTTTTGCTGAAACTGTGATGACTCTTTTTTTTTTAAAGAACAGCATGTAACTTCAACACAAATGGCTTATGACAAAATATATGTCTTTACTGTCACTTTTGATTGATTTCATGCCTCCTTGCTGACAAAGTATTTATTTCTTTAAAAAATTAAATATTATTTACCCCAAACTTTGTAACTGTAATATATTAGTTATTTTGTAACTGTAATATATATATATATATATATATATATATATATATATATATATATATATATATATATATATATATATATATATATATATATATAAGATTTTTTTTACTCAATTGCGTAAATTAATTTTAAGCAGGATGCTGCTTAAAAATGCTGACATTACTTAGGGTACATTCATTAAATGGAAAACAGAAGCTCAAATCAAGTGCACTGCATTGTGGGTTACAGTGGCACACTGTTGAATATTGAACATTTTAGTACTGTATGTCTAGTACTGTAGGTCTGAAAAAAAAATCACGTATTATGTACAGTATACGCATTACATACTGCAGCAACAGAAAAGCAGAATGCTATGCTATATTGAACACAATCACATTTTTTACATGCAAATGAAGAATCAAGTTTATATCAGATACAGTGACACTCCTTTTATGTCCCATAAGAACCAAATTTCACTTCATGTC